>NW_027274633.1:0-90021 GCF_030028105.1 Mobula birostris
ACACAAACACACATGGAATGCTGAGGGATCTGGCAGGGTCGGTCTGTCTCTCTCTCTCACTCACTCAATCTCACACACACACAGAGTCACAGACACACGTGCACACGGGGGTGTGTGGGGGTGGGTGTGTGTGTGTGTTTGTGTGTGTGTGTGTGTCTGTCTCTCTGTGTCTGTCTCTGTCTCTGTCTCTCTCACCCACCGACACAAACACACATGGAATGCTGAGGGATCTGGCAGGGTCTGTCTCTCTCTCTCACTCAATCTCACACACACACAGAGTCACAGACACACGTGCACACGGGGGTGTGTGGAGGTGGGTGGGTGTGTGTGTGTGTGTGTGTGTGTGTCTGTCTGTCTCTCTGTCTCTGTCTCTGTCTCTCTCACCCACCGACACAAACACACATGGAATGCTGAGGGATCTGGCAGGGTCTGTCTCTCTCTCTCTCACTCACTCACTCACTCACTCACTCACTCACTCACTCACTCAATCTCTCTCTCTCACACACACACACACACACACAGAGTCACAGACACACGTGCACACGGAGTGCTGAGGGATCTGCCAAGCTGTACAGAGGGCAGTAAAGGGAGAAGGGCCGAGGCCCTTCATTATGCCTCTGTGCTGACGCCTGAGCAGACTGACTGGTTTTGCAGCGGGGTGGGTGCACGGATGTAGAAACAGGAGGGAGGGCACGGCAGGAGGGAAATGTGTCGCGGGCTGACGGCGGCCCTGTGCCCCACTGCTCTGCAGGTGCGTTTTTGGCCGGCATGGCTCAGTGGTGGAGTGGGTGGGCGCGTGTGCGCGCCGTGGAAGGAAAGGGGTACTGATTATGCCTTGGTTGTGAAACAGGAAACGGATCGGCGAAATGCCTGCCGGAGGGAGGCACAGTGCCGTGCGTGAAGCAGGGGCACGTGGACGGATGTGGCAATTGTGGAGACGTGCGCCAAAGCTGGACGCCGAGTAGGTAGGTGTAAGCATGAGACGTTTGAGTGATCTTGGGGTTTGGGACGTGATTCTGAGCGAGGCTAGAGATGCACTGCACTGCCGATGTATATTGGGGAGGTCTGAGTGGGTGGAGTGGGGGGTTGTGCCTCTGCCTTACCTTGAACGGTGGGCGGGGCTTTGGGCCTGGGGCAGGCAGACGCATCAGAGGAGGCCAGGAGGCCAGGCCAGGCCAGGGCAGGGCAGGTAGGCAGAGTTTTGCTGATGCTATGGCTAGGTGGTGATGCTTGTAGCTGGTCTGTCTGTCTGGGCAGGAGAGCAGCAGTCTTGGCAGTCTGGTGCAGGCGGGGAGGATGCAGGGTGCAGGAGCACCGGGCCCTGTTGTGCCGGCGGCGGCGGCGCCCCGTTGCTCTGTAGCCGGGCTCCATCGGATGCCTCCCTCCCTTCCTTCCTTCCTCCCTCCCGTCCGCGTGCCCTGGCTGCTGGCACACTTGAACGAGCCTGCCTGTCCGACAGGCTGGCTGGCTGCTGGTGAAATTGCAGCAGAGCCAGTGACTCGATATCGTTCGTTCCTTCCTTCCTTCCTTCCTTCCTTCCTTCCTTCCTTCCTTCGCCCGCCCGTCCATCCGTCCGTCCGTCCGTCGCGTCCTCCGTTGGCTTCAAGGAGCAGCTGAGAAGCCTGAGCCTGAGAAGTGGAGCGAGTGTGGCGGGACAGAAAAGGTCTTTCGGCCTGCTCCACTTCACTCTGCTTCTGTGCTTGGTGCAGGCAGCAGCCGAGTGAGCAGGCATCAGAATGAGTGCGCCGGTTGAGCAGTTTGCTTCAGGAATGAATGCCAAGGGGCATCTCTCATGAAGTTGCTGCCTTGCCTGCAGCACCTGATCTGGTTGCAGCCCGGATGTGCACTTGATCTTAGCCAAACGGCCCAGATATGATGCCCGTGCTGTTGTTGAGTTGTCTGCACATTGCGTGAGTGAGTGAGTGAGTGAGCTGTATCGACAGACAGACACAGACACAGGAGAGGTGTAGAGCAAGCAGCTCTCCTCTCTCTCCATGTGCGTGCATGCTTGTCTGTGCTGCTGTGCCGCCGCCGCCGCCTGATGGAGCTTTCGTCGTTTTTCTTTTCTTTGCTACTTTGAAATTCCCCAGAAGGGGAGTGCACCGTTCCCAGAGGCACTGCAATACCGGGTCGATGCGTGGAGTGGACGGAGCAAGCCCCTATTCCATCTCCCTGTTCCAAAAATCAATTTAATATATGGTCCCCAGATAAGGGACGTATCAGATATTAAACTGATAAGAACAGATTTTTTTTTTTTTTTTTTTTTTTTTTTTTTTTCAAAATATACTTTATTCAAAAATAAATATATACAATAAACCATTCAATAACTTTTCATCCTTTACATACGTTTCCATTATACTCAGTAAAATACCCGTGTTTATAGCCACCCACGTGGCACTCCAGTAGTTCAGCTTAGCATCTCATTGTTGAGGGGTATACTCCTCGCCCACCGACCCCTCCCCCTCCCACGGGTGGAGAAACCTATACTGTGGTCCTTCCCCACCGGGCCCTTGCGGTGGCTGCACCAAGTTTCAGTGCGTCCCTCAGCACGTACTCCTGCAGCCGAGAGTGTGCCAGTCGGCAGCATTCTCCCACGGACATCTCCATGTGCTGGTAGATGATCAAGTTTCGGGCTGACCAAAGAGCGTCTTTCACCGAGTTGATGATCTGCCAGCAGCACCGGATGTTGGTCTCCGTGTGCGTCCCCGGGAACAGCCCGTAGATCAGAGAGTCCTCTGTCACGCAGCTGCTGGGGATGAAACGTGACACTAGCCCGTCCATCCTCCTCCACACCCTCTTTGCGAACTGGCAGTGTGCAAAGAGGTGGGTCACAGACTCCTCCTCACTGCAGTCCTCCCGTGGGCAGTGGGGTGCGGAGACGACGTTCCGGGCGTACAGGAGGGCTCTGACTGGGAGGGCCCCTCTCACTGCCAGCCAGGCGAGGTCTTGGTGCCTGTTGGTGAGATCTGGCGATGAGGCATTTTGCCAGACACTTGATCTTAGCCAAAAGGCCGAGAAGCGATGCAGGCGGCCTCTTGAGTCGGCTACATCCTGCCTAGCCTCTGGTGTTTAGATTGAAGCAGGAGGCCTGGCAAAGACCTTGCTGCCCTGGCCCGCTGGCAGCTCTCCCCTAGGTTGTCTGGGATCGGTGGGTGTGCTGGACAGCTGTTGCCTACCTGGTCCGTCCTGAGTGCAACTTGTCAGAGGCTATGTAAAGCTGCCAGTGATCCACCAATCATCTGGGAGTGGGGCCGTACCTACGGGCGCCTACGTCACTGGCACACTGCCTACGTCAAGGCTGCCGGCTTCCTCGGCTGGCTCCCAGGTCGGTCTCAGAGGCTGGCTCAACTTGCACTGCTCTCCTGGTCGTGGGAGGCTGGTCACGCTGTCCTGTCTGCACAAAAGTCTGCAGGGGGAGTGGGAGCAGGCCGCTCGGCCCTTCAAGGGCGTCCCTGCACTCGGCAAAGAGAGCGCGCCTCTCGGCTTTGCGTGCCCCAGCTGGCTGGCGCATCCAGCTGAACGGTCTCCTTCGGAGGCTCTGCCCTCTCCGGGAGGGAGCGAGCGGATGGGACTGCACCGGGCGACAAAGGCAGAGGCCACGTGCGCCGCTCAAGACCGGTTACGAGGTTTGTGGACGTGGCCAAAGTCCGCGGGCAGAAAAGCCTCCTGGCAAGCTTGGGAATAGGAAGATGTCAGCTACAGGTGTGCCTGAGGAGAAACAATGGGTGTGCTCTCCAAGCCGAAGGCTGAAGTGCAGCCATTCACACCTCTGTGCCTTTATTTTGATGTGTGTGGAATTACAATTGTTGAGTGGCTTGAGTTTGTTTCATCTCACAGAAGCTGTAGACTTTGCGTCTGCACAGGCTATCATTGGACACAGTGGTGTCTTCTCCCCTGCTCCCCCACCACCTTTTTTTACCAGGGTGGATGGGGGTGGGTGGGTGTGTGTGTGTGTCTGTCTGTCTCTCTGTGTCTGTCTCTGTCTCTCTCACCCACCGACACAAACACACATGGAATGCTGAGGGATCTGGCAGGGTCGGTCTGTCTCTCTCTCTCACTCACTCAATCTCACACACACACAGAGTCACAGACACACGTGCACACGGGGGTGTGTGGGGGTGGGTGTGTGTGTGTGTTTGTGTGTGTGTGTGTGTCTGTCTCTCTGTGTCTGTCTCTGTCTCTGTCTCTCTCACCCACCGACACAAACACACATGGAATGCTGAGGGATCTGGCAGGGTCTGTCTCTCTCTCTCACTCAATCTCACACACACACAGAGTCACAGACACACGTGCACACGGGGGTGTGTGGAGGTGGGTGGGTGTGTGTGTGTGTGTGTGTGTGTGTCTGTCTGTCTCTCTGTCTCTGTCTCTGTCTCTCTCACCCACCGACACAAACACACATGGAATGCTGAGGGATCTGGCAGGGTCTGTCTCTCTCTCTCTCACTCACTCACTCACTCACTCACTCACTCACTCACTCACTCAATCTCTCTCTCTCACACACACACACACACACACAGAGTCACAGACACACGTGCACACGGAGTGCTGAGGGATCTGCCAAGCTGTACAGAGGGCAGTAAAGGGAGAAGGGCCGAGGCCCTTCATTATGCCTCTGTGCTGACGCCTGAGCAGACTGACTGGTTTTGCAGCGGGGTGGGTGCACGGATGTAGAAACAGGAGGGAGGGCACGGCAGGAGGGAAATGTGTCGCGGGCTGACGGCGGCCCTGTGCCCCACTGCTCTGCAGGTGCGTTTTTGGCCGGCATGGCTCAGTGGTGGAGTGGGTGGGCGCGTGTGCGCGCCGTGGAAGGAAAGGGGTACTGATTATGCCTTGGTTGTGAAACAGGAAACGGATCGGCGAAATGCCTGCCGGAGGGAGGCACAGTGCCGTGCGTGAAGCAGGGGCACGTGGACGGATGTGGCAATTGTGGAGACGTGCGCCAAAGCTGGACGCCGAGTAGGTAGGTGTAAGCATGAGACGTTTGAGTGATCTTGGGGTTTGGGACGTGATTCTGAGCGAGGCTAGAGATGCACTGCACTGCCGATGTATATTGGGGAGGTCTGAGTGGGTGGAGTGGGGGGTTGTGCCTCTGCCTTACCTTGAACGGTGGGCGGGGCTTTGGGCCTGGGGCAGGCAGACGCATCAGAGGAGGCCAGGAGGCCAGGCCAGGCCAGGGCAGGGCAGGTAGGCAGAGTTTTGCTGATGCTATGGCTAGGTGGTGATGCTTGTAGCTGGTCTGTCTGTCTGGGCAGGAGAGCAGCAGTCTTGGCAGTCTGGTGCAGGCGGGGAGGATGCAGGGTGCAGGAGCACCGGGCCCTGTTGTGCCGGCGGCGGCGGCGCCCCGTTGCTCTGTAGCCGGGCTCCATCGGATGCCTCCCTCCCTTCCTTCCTTCCTCCCTCCCGTCCGCGTGCCCTGGCTGCTGGCACACTTGAACGAGCCTGCCTGTCCGACAGGCTGGCTGGCTGCTGGTGAAATTGCAGCAGAGCCAGTGACTCGATATCGTTCGTTCCTTCCTTCCTTCCTTCCTTCCTTCCTTCCTTCCTTCCTTCGCCCGCCCGTCCATCCGTCCGTCCGTCCGTCGCGTCCTCCGTTGGCTTCAAGGAGCAGCTGAGAAGCCTGAGCCTGAGAAGTGGAGCGAGTGTGGCGGGACAGAAAAGGTCTTTCGGCCTGCTCCACTTCACTCTGCTTCTGTGCTTGGTGCAGGCAGCAGCCGAGTGAGCAGGCATCAGAATGAGTGCGCCGGTTGAGCAGTTTGCTTCAGGAATGAATGCCAAGGGGCATCTCTCATGAAGTTGCTGCCTTGCCTGCAGCACCTGATCTGGTTGCAGCCCGGATGTGCACTTGATCTTAGCCAAACGGCCCAGATATGATGCCCGTGCTGTTGTTGAGTTGTCTGCACATTGCGTGAGTGAGTGAGTGAGTGAGCTGTATCGACAGACAGACACAGACACAGGAGAGGTGTAGAGCAAGCAGCTCTCCTCTCTCTCCATGTGCGTGCATGCTTGTCTGTGCTGCTGTGCCGCCGCCGCCGCCTGATGGAGCTTTCGTCATTTTTCTTTTCTTTGCTACTTTGAAATTCCCCAGAAGGGGAGTGCACCGTTCCCAGAGGCACTGCAATACCGGGTCGATGCGTGGAGTGGACGGAGCAAGCCCCTATTCCATCTCCCTGTTCCAAAAATCAATTTAATATATGGTCCCCAGATAAGGGACGTATCAGATATTAAACTGATAAGAACAGATACTACACTTGATCTTAGCCAAAAGGCCGAGAAGCGATGCAGGCGGCCTCTTGAGTCGGCTACATCCTGCCTAGCCTCTGGTGTTTAGATTGAAGCAGGAGGCCTGGCAAAGACCTTGCTGCCCTGGCCGGCTGGCAGCTCTCCCCTAGGTTGTCTGGGATCGGTGGGTGTGCTGGACAGCTGTTGCCTACCTGGTCCGTCCTGAGTGCAACTTGTCAGAGGCTATGTAAAGCTGCCAGTGATCCACCAATCATCTGGGAGTGGGGCCGTACCTACGGGCGCCTACGTCACTGGCACACTGCCTACGTCAAGGCTGCCGGCTTCCTCGGCTGGCTCCCAGGTCGGTCTCAGAGGCTGGCTCAACTTGCACTGCTCTCCTGGTCGTGGGAGGCTGGTCACGCTGTCCTGTCTGCACAAAAGTCTGCAGGGGGAGTGGGAGCAGGCCGCTCGGCCCTTCAAGGGCGTCCCTGCACTCGGCAAAGAGAGCGCGCCTCTCGGCTTTGCGTGCCCCAGCTGGCTGGCGCATCCAGCTGAACGGTCTCCTTCGGAGGCTCTGCCCTCTCCGGGAGGGAGCGAGCGGATGGGACTGCACCGGGCGACAAAGGCAGAGGCCACGTGCGCCGCTCAAGACCGGTTACGAGGTTTGTGGACGTGGCCAAAGTCCGCGGGCAGAAAAGCCTCCTGGCAAGCTTGGGAATAGGAAGATGTCAGCTACAGGTGTGCCTGAGGAGAAACAATGGGTGTGCTCTCCAAGCCGAAGGCTGAAGTGCAGCCATTCACACCTCTGTGCCTTTATTTTGATGTGTGTGGAATTACAATTGTTGAGTGGCTTGAGTTTGTTTCATCTCACAGAAGCTGTAGACTTTGCGTCTGCACAGGCTATCATTGGACACAGTGGTGTCTTCTCCCCTGCTCCCCCACCACCTTTTTTTACCAGGGTGGATGGGGGTGGGTGGGTGTGTGTGTGTGTCTGTCTGTCTCTCTGTGTCTGTCTCTGTCTCTCTCACCCACCGACACAAACACACATGGAATGCTGAGGGATCTGGCAGGGTCGGTCTGTCTCTCTCTCTCACTCACTCAATCTCACACACACACAGAGTCACAGACACACGTGCACACGGGGGTGTGTGGGGGTGGGTGTGTGTGTGTGTTTGTGTGTGTGTGTGTGTCTGTCTCTCTGTGTCTGTCTCTGTCTCTGTCTCTCTCACCCACCGACACAAACACACATGGAATGCTGAGGGATCTGGCAGGGTCTGTCTCTCTCTCTCACTCAATCTCACACACACACAGAGTCACAGACACACGTGCACACGGGGGTGTGTGGAGGTGGGTGGGTGTGTGTGTGTGTGTGTGTGTGTGTCTGTCTGTCTCTCTGTCTCTGTCTCTGTCTCTCTCACCCACCGACACAAACACACATGGAATGCTGAGGGATCTGGCAGGGTCTGTCTCTCTCTCTCTCACTCACTCACTCACTCACTCACTCACTCACTCAATCTCTCTCTCTCACACACACACACACACACACAGAGTCACAGACACACGTGCACACGGAGTGCTGAGGGATCTGCCAAGCTGTACAGAGGGCAGTAAAGGGAGAAGGGCCGAGGCCCTTCATTATGCCTCTGTGCTGACGCCTGAGCAGACTGACTGGTTTTGCAGCGGGGTGGGTGCACGGATGTAGAAACAGGAGGGAGGGCACGGCAGGAGGGAAATGTGTCGCGGGCTGACGGCGGCCCTGTGCCCCACTGCTCTGCAGGTGCGTTTTTGGCCGGCATGGCTCAGTGGTGGAGTGGGTGGGCGCGTGTGCGCGCCGTGGAAGGAAAGGGGTACTGATTATGCCTTGGTTGTGAAACAGGAAACGGATCGGCGAAATGCCTGCCGGAGGGAGGCACAGTGCCGTGCGTGAAGCAGGGGCACGTGGACGGATGTGGCAATTGTGGAGACGTGCGCCAAAGCTGGACGCCGAGTAGGTAGGTGTAAGCATGAGACGTTTGAGTGATCTTGGGGTTTGGGACGTGATTCTGAGCGAGGCTAGAGATGCACTGCACTGCCGATGTATATTGGGGAGGTCTGAGTGGGTGGAGTGGGGGGTTGTGCCTCTGCCTTACCTTGAACGGTGGGCGGGGCTTTGGGCCTGGGGCAGGCAGACGCATCAGAGGAGGCCAGGAGGCCAGGCCAGGCCAGGGCAGGGCAGGTAGGCAGAGTTTTGCTGATGCTATGGCTAGGTGGTGATGCTTGTAGCTGGTCTGTCTGTCTGGGCAGGAGAGCAGCAGTCTTGGCAGTCTGGTGCAGGCGGGGAGGATGCAGGGTGCAGGAGCACCGGGCCCTGTTGTGCCGGCGGCGGCGGCGCCCCGTTGCTCTGTAGCCGGGCTCCATCGGATGCCTCCCTCCCTTCCTTCCTTCCTCCCTCCCGTCCGCGTGCCCTGGCTGCTGGCACACTTGAACGAGCCTGCCTGTCCGACAGGCTGGCTGGCTGCTGGTGAAATTGCAGCAGAGCCAGTGACTCGATATCGTTCGTTCCTTCCTTCCTTCCTTCCTTCGCCCGCCCGTCCATCCGTCCGTCCGTCCGTCGCGTCCTCCGTTGGCTTCAAGGAGCAGCTGAGAAGCCTGAGCCTGAGAAGTGGAGCGAGTGTGGCGGGACAGAAAAGGTCTTTCGGCCTGCTCCACTTCACTCTGCTTCTGTGCTTGGTGCAGGCAGCAGCCGAGTGAGCAGGCATCAGAATGAGTGCGCCGGTTGAGCAGTTTGCTTCAGGAATGAATGCCAAGGGGCATCTCTCATGAAGTTGCTGCCTTGCCTGCAGCACCTGATCTGGTTGCAGCCCGGATGTGCACTTGATCTTAGCCAAACGGCCCAGATATGATGCCCGTGCTGTTGTTGAGTTGTCTGCACATTGCGTGAGTGAGTGAGTGAGTGAGCTGTATCGACAGACAGACACAGACACAGGAGAGGTGTAGAGCAAGCAGCTCTCCTCTCTCTCCATGTGCGTGCATGCTTGTCTGTGCTGCTGTGCCGCCGCCGCCGCCTGATGGAGCTTTCGTCGTTTTTCTTTTCTTTGCTACTTTGAAATTCCCCAGAAGGGGAGTGCACCGTTCCCAGAGGCACTGCAATACCGGGTCGATGCGTGGAGTGGACGGAGCAAGCCCCTATTCCATCTCCCTGTTCCAAAAATCAATTTAATATATGGTCCCCAGATAAGGGACGTATCAGATATTAAACTGATAAGAACAGATACTACACTTGATCTTAGCCAAAAGGCCGAGAAGCGATGCAGGCGGCCTCTTGAGTCGGCTACATCCTGCCTAGCCTCTGGTGTTTAGATTGAAGCAGGAGGCCTGGCAAAGACCTTGCTGCCCTGGCCCGCTGGCAGCTCTCCCCTAGGTTGTCTGGGATCGGTGGGTGTGCTGGACAGCTGTTGCCTACCTGGTCCGTCCTGAGTGCAACTTGTCAGAGGCTATGTAAAGCTGCCAGTGATCCACCAATCATCTGGGAGTGGGGCCGTACCTACGGGCGCCTACGTCACTGGCACACTGCCTACGTCAAGGCTGCCGGCTTCCTCGGCTGGCTCCCAGGTCGGTCTCAGAGGCTGGCTCAACTTGCACTGCTCTCCTGGTCGTGGGAGGCTGGTCACGCTGTCCTGTCTGCACAAAAGTCTGCAGGGGGAGTGGGAGCAGGCCGCTCGGCCCTTCAAGGGCGTCCCTGCACTCGGCAAAGAGAGCGCGCCTCTCGGCTTTGCGTGCCCCAGCTGGCTGGCGCATCCAGCTGAACGGTCTCCTTCGGAGGCTCTGCCCTCTCCGGGAGGGAGCGAGCGGATGGGACTGCACCGGGCGACAAAGGCAGAGGCCACGTGCGCCGCTCAAGACCGGTTACGAGGTTTGTGGACGTGGCCAAAGTCCGCGGGCAGAAAAGCCTCCTGGCAAGCTTGGGAATAGGAAGATGTCAGCTACAGGTGTGCCTGAGGAGAAACAATGGGTGTGCTCTCCAAGCCGAAGGCTGAAGTGCAGCCATTCACACCTCTGTGCCTTTATTTTGATGTGTGTGGAATTACAATTGTTGAGTGGCTTGAGTTTGTTTCATCTCACAGAAGCTGTAGACTTTGCGTCTGCACAGGCTATCATTGGACACAGTGGTGTCTTCTCCCCTGCTCCCCCACCACCTTTTTTTACCAGGGTGGATGGGGGTGGGTGGGTGTGTGTGTGTGTCTGTCTGTCTCTCTGTGTCTGTCTCTGTCTCTCTCACCCACCGACACAAACACACATGGAATGCTGAGGGATCTGGCAGGGTCGGTCTGTCTCTCTCTCTCACTCACTCAATCTCACACACACACAGAGTCACAGACACACGTGCACACGGGGGTGTGTGGGGGTGGGTGTGTGTGTGTGTTTGTGTGTGTGTGTGTGTCTGTCTCTCTGTGTCTGTCTCTGTCTCTGTCTCTCTCACCCACCGACACAAACACACATGGAATGCTGAGGGATCTGGCAGGGTCTGTCTCTCTCTCTCACTCAATCTCACACACACACAGAGTCACAGACACACGTGCACACGGGGGTGTGTGGAGGTGGGTGGGTGTGTGTGTGTGTGTGTGTGTGTGTCTGTCTGTCTCTCTGTCTCTGTCTCTGTCTCTCTCACCCACCGACACAAACACACATGGAATGCTGAGGGATCTGGCAGGGTCTGTCTCTCTCTCTCTCACTCACTCACTCACTCACTCACTCACTCACTCACTCACTCACTCAATCTCTCTCTCTCACACACACACACACACACACAGAGTCACAGACACACGTGCACACGGAGTGCTGAGGGATCTGCCAAGCTGTACAGAGGGCAGTAAAGGGAGAAGGGCCGAGGCCCTTCATTATGCCTCTGTGCTGACGCCTGAGCAGACTGACTGGTTTTGCAGCGGGGTGGGTGCACGGATGTAGAAACAGGAGGGAGGGCACGGCAGGAGGGAAATGTGTCGCGGGCTGACGGCGGCCCTGTGCCCCACTGCTCTGCAGGTGCGTTTTTGGCCGGCATGGCTCAGTGGTGGAGTGGGTGGGCGCGTGTGCGCGCCGTGGAAGGAAAGGGGTACTGATTATGCCTTGGTTGTGAAACAGGAAACGGATCGGCGAAATGCCTGCCGGAGGGAGGCACAGTGCCGTGCGTGAAGCAGGGGCACGTGGACGGATGTGGCAATTGTGGAGACGTGCGCCAAAGCTGGACGCCGAGTAGGTAGGTGTAAGCATGAGACGTTTGAGTGATCTTGGGGTTTGGGACGTGATTCTGAGCGAGGCTAGAGATGCACTGCACTGCCGATGTATATTGGGGAGGTCTGAGTGGGTGGAGTGGGGGGTTGTGCCTCTGCCTTACCTTGAACGGTGGGCGGGGCTTTGGGCCTGGGGCAGGCAGACGCATCAGAGGAGGCCAGGAGGCCAGGCCAGGCCAGGGCAGGGCAGGTAGGCAGAGTTTTGCTGATGCTATGGCTAGGTGGTGATGCTTGTAGCTGGTCTGTCTGTCTGGGCAGGAGAGCAGCAGTCTTGGCAGTCTGGTGCAGGCGGGGAGGATGCAGGGTGCAGGAGCACCGGGCCCTGTTGTGCCGGCGGCGGCGGCGCCCCGTTGCTCTGTAGCCGGGCTCCATCGGATGCCTCCCTCCCTTCCTTCCTTCCTCCCTCCCGTCCGCGTGCCCTGGCTGCTGGCACACTTGAACGAGCCTGCCTGTCCGACAGGCTGGCTGGCTGCTGGTGAAATTGCAGCAGAGCCAGTGACTCGATATCGTTCGTTCCTTCCTTCCTTCCTTCCTTCCTTCCTTCCTTCCTTCCTTCGCCCGCCCGTCCATCCGTCCGTCCGTCCGTCGCGTCCTCCGTTGGCTTCAAGGAGCAGCTGAGAAGCCTGAGCCTGAGAAGTGGAGCGAGTGTGGCGGGACAGAAAAGGTCTTTCGGCCTGCTCCACTTCACTCTGCTTCTGTGCTTGGTGCAGGCAGCAGCCGAGTGAGCAGGCATCAGAATGAGTGCGCCGGTTGAGCAGTTTGCTTCAGGAATGAATGCCAAGGGGCATCTCTCATGAAGTTGCTGCCTTGCCTGCAGCACCTGATCTGGTTGCAGCCCGGATGTGCACTTGATCTTAGCCAAACGGCCCAGATATGATGCCCGTGCTGTTGTTGAGTTGTCTGCACATTGCGTGAGTGAGTGAGTGAGTGAGCTGTATCGACAGACAGACACAGACACAGGAGAGGTGTAGAGCAAGCAGCTCTCCTCTCTCTCCATGTGCGTGCATGCTTGTCTGTGCTGCTGTGCCGCCGCCGCCGCCTGATGGAGCTTTCGTCGTTTTTCTTTTCTTTGCTACTTTGAAATTCCCCAGAAGGGGAGTGCACCGTTCCCAGAGGCACTGCAATACCGGGTCGATGCGTGGAGTGGACGGAGCAAGCCCCTATTCCATCTCCCTGTTCCAAAAATCAATTTAATATATGGTCCCCAGATAAGGGACGTATCAGATATTAAACTGATAAGAACAGATACTACACTTGATCTTAGCCAAAAGGCCGAGAAGCGATGCAGGCGGCCTCTTGAGTCGGCTACATCCTGCCTAGCCTCTGGTGTTTAGATTGAAGCAGGAGGCCTGGCAAAGACCTTGCTGCCCTGGCCCGCTGGCAGCTCTCCCCTAGGTTGTCTGGGATCGGTGGGTGTGCTGGACAGCTGTTGCCTACCTGGTCCGTCCTGAGTGCAACTTGTCAGAGGCTATGTAAAGCTGCCAGTGATCCACCAATCATCTGGGAGTGGGGCCGTACCTACGGGCGCCTACGTCACTGGCACACTGCCTACGTCAAGGCTGCCGGCTTCCTCGGCTGGCTCCCAGGTCGGTCTCAGAGGCTGGCTCAACTTGCACTGCTCTCCTGGTCGTGGGAGGCTGGTCACGCTGTCCTGTCTGCACAAAAGTCTGCAGGGGGAGTGGGAGCAGGCCGCTCGGCCCTTCAAGGGCGTCCCTGCACTCGGCAAAGAGAGCGCGCCTCTCGGCTTTGCGTGCCCCAGCTGGCTGGCGCATCCAGCTGAACGGTCTCCTTCGGAGGCTCTGCCCTCTCCGGGAGGGAGCGAGCGGATGGGACTGCACCGGGCGACAAAGGCAGAGGCCACGTGCGCCGCTCAAGACCGGTTACGAGGTTTGTGGACGTGGCCAAAGTCCGCGGGCAGAAAAGCCTCCTGGCAAGCTTGGGAATAGGAAGATGTCAGCTACAGGTGTGCCTGAGGAGAAACAATGGGTGTGCTCTCCAAGCCGAAGGCTGAAGTGCAGCCATTCACACCTCTGTGCCTTTATTTTGATGTGTGTGGAATTACAATTGTTGAGTGGCTTGAGTTTGTTTCATCTCACAGAAGCTGTAGACTTTGCGTCTGCACAGGCTATCATTGGACACAGTGGTGTCTTCTCCCCTGCTCCCCCACCACCTTTTTTTACCAGGGTGGATGGGGGTGGGTGGGTGTGTGTGTGTGTCTGTCTGTCTCTCTGTGTCTGTCTCTGTCTCTCTCACCCACCGACACAAACACACATGGAATGCTGAGGGATCTGGCAGGGTCGGTCTGTCTCTCTCTCTCACTCACTCAATCTCACACACACACAGAGTCACAGACACACGTGCACACGGGGGTGTGTGGGGGTGGGTGTGTGTGTGTGTTTGTGTGTGTGTGTGTGTCTGTCTCTCTGTGTCTGTCTCTGTCTCTGTCTCTCTCACCCACCGACACAAACACACATGGAATGCTGAGGGATCTGGCAGGGTCTGTCTGTCTCTCTCTCTCACTCACTCAATCTCACACACACACAGAGTCACAGACACACGTGCACACGGGGGTGTGTGGGGGTGGGTGTGTGTGTGTGTTTGTGTGTGTGTGTGTGTCTGTCTCTCTGTGTCTGTCTCTGTCTCTGTCTCTCTCACCCACCGACACAAACACACATGGAATGCTGAGGGATCTGGCAGGGTCTGTCTCTCTCTCTCACTCAATCTCACACACACACAGAGTCACAGACACACGTGCACACGGGGGTGTGTGGAGGTGGGTGGGTGTGTGTGTGTGTGTGTGTGTGTGTCTGTCTGTCTCTCTGTCTCTGTCTCTGTCTCTCTCACCCACCGACACAAACACACATGGAATGCTGAGGGATCTGGCAGGGTCTGTCTCTCTCTCTCTCACTCACTCACTCACTCACTCACTCACTCACTCACTCACTCAATCTCTCTCTCTCACACACACACACACACACACAGAGTCACAGACACACGTGCACACGGAGTGCTGAGGGATCTGCCAAGCTGTACAGAGGGCAGTAAAGGGAGAAGGGCCGAGGCCCTTCATTATGCCTCTGTGCTGACGCCTGAGCAGACTGACTGGTTTTGCAGCGGGGTGGGTGCACGGATGTAGAAACAGGAGGGAGGGCACGGCAGGAGGGAAATGTGTCGCGGGCTGACGGCGGCCCTGTGCCCCACTGCTCTGCAGGTGCGTTTTTGGCCGGCATGGCTCAGTGGTGGAGTGGGTGGGCGCGTGTGCGCGCCGTGGAAGGAAAGGGGTACTGATTATGCCTTGGTTGTGAAACAGGAAACGGATCGGCGAAATGCCTGCCGGAGGGAGGCACAGTGCCGTGCGTGAAGCAGGGGCACGTGGACGGATGTGGCAATTGTGGAGACGTGCGCCAAAGCTGGACGCCGAGTAGGTAGGTGTAAGCATGAGACGTTTGAGTGATCTTGGGGTTTGGGACGTGATTCTGAGCGAGGCTAGAGATGCACTGCACTGCCGATGTATATTGGGGAGGTCTGAGTGGGTGGAGTGGGGGGTTGTGCCTCTGCCTTACCTTGAACGGTGGGCGGGGCTTTGGGCCTGGGGCAGGCAGACGCATCAGAGGAGGCCAGGAGGCCAGGCCAGGCCAGGGCAGGGCAGGTAGGCAGAGTTTTGCTGATGCTATGGCTAGGTGGTGATGCTTGTAGCTGGTCTGTCTGTCTGGGCAGGAGAGCAGCAGTCTTGGCAGTCTGGTGCAGGCGGGGAGGATGCAGGGTGCAGGAGCACCGGGCCCTGTTGTGCCGGCGGCGGCGGCGCCCCGTTGCTCTGTAGCCGGGCTCCATCGGATGCCTCCCTCCCTTCCTTCCTTCCTCCCTCCCGTCCGCGTGCCCTGGCTGCTGGCACACTTGAACGAGCCTGCCTGTCCGACAGGCTGGCTGGCTGCTGGTGAAATTGCAGCAGAGCCAGTGACTCGATATCGTTCGTTCCTTCCTTCCTTCCTTCCTTCCTTCCTTCCTTCCTTCCTTCGCCCGCCCGTCCATCCGTCCGTCCGTCCGTCGCGTCCTCCGTTGGCTTCAAGGAGCAGCTGAGAAGCCTGAGCCTGAGAAGTGGAGCGAGTGTGGCGGGACAGAAAAGGTCTTTCGGCCTGCTCCACTTCACTCTGCTTCTGTGCTTGGTGCAGGCAGCAGCCGAGTGAGCAGGCATCAGAATGAGTGCGCCGGTTGAGCAGTTTGCTTCAGGAATGAATGCCAAGGGGCATCTCTCATGAAGTTGCTGCCTTGCCTGCAGCACCTGATCTGGTTGCAGCCCGGATGTGCACTTGATCTTAGCCAAACGGCCCAGATATGATGCCCGTGCTGTTGTTGAGTTGTCTGCACATTGCGTGAGTGAGTGAGTGAGTGAGCTGTATCGACAGACAGACACAGACACAGGAGAGGTGTAGAGCAAGCAGCTCTCCTCTCTCTCCATGTGCGTGCATGCTTGTCTGTGCTGCTGTGCCGCCGCCGCCGCCTGATGGAGCTTTCGTCGTTTTTCTTTTCTTTGCTACTTTGAAATTCCCCAGAAGGGGAGTGCACCGTTCCCAGAGGCACTGCAATACCGGGTCGATGCGTGGAGTGGACGGAGCAAGCCCCTATTCCATCTCCCTGTTCCAAAAATCAATTTAATATATGGTCCCCAGATAAGGGACGTATCAGATATTAAACTGATAAGAACAGATACTACACTTGATCTTAGCCAAAAGGCCGAGAAGCGATGCAGGCGGCCTCTTGAGTCGGCTACATCCTGCCTAGCCTCTGGTGTTTAGATTGAAGCAGGAGGCCTGGCAAAGACCTTGCTGCCCTGGCCCGCTGGCAGCTCTCCCCTAGGTTGTCTGGGATCGGTGGGTGTGCTGGACAGCTGTTGCCTACCTGGTCCGTCCTGAGTGCAACTTGTCAGAGGCTATGTAAAGCTGCCAGTGATCCACCAATCATCTGGGAGTGGGGCCGTACCTACGGGCGCCTACGTCACTGGCACACTGCCTACGTCAAGGCTGCCGGCTTCCTCGGCTGGCTCCCAGGTCGGTCTCAGAGGCTGGCTCAACTTGCACTGCTCTCCTGGTCGTGGGAGGCTGGTCACGCTGTCCTGTCTGCACAAAAGTCTGCAGGGGGAGTGGGAGCAGGCCGCTCGGCCCTTCAAGGGCGTCCCTGCACTCGGCAAAGAGAGCGCGCCTCTCGGCTTTGCGTGCCCCAGCTGGCTGGCGCATCCAGCTGAACGGTCTCCTTCGGAGGCTCTGCCCTCTCCGGGAGGGAGCGAGCGGATGGGACTGCACCGGGCGACAAAGGCAGAGGCCACGTGCGCCGCTCAAGACCGGTTACGAGGTTTGTGGACGTGGCCAAAGTCCGCGGGCAGAAAAGCCTCCTGGCAAGCTTGGGAATAGGAAGATGTCAGCTACAGGTGTGCCTGAGGAGAAACAATGGGTGTGCTCTCCAAGCCGAAGGCTGAAGTGCAGCCATTCACACCTCTGTGCCTTTATTTTGATGTGTGTGGAATTACAATTGTTGAGTGGCTTGAGTTTGTTTCATCTCACAGAAGCTGTAGACTTTGCGTCTGCACAGGCTATCATTGGACACAGTGGTGTCTTCTCCCCTGCTCCCCCACCACCTTTTTTTACCAGGGTGGATGGGGGTGGGTGGGTGTGTGTGTGTGTCTGTCTGTCTCTCTGTGTCTGTCTCTGTCTCTCTCACCCACCGACACAAACACACATGGAATGCTGAGGGATCTGGCAGGGTCGGTCTGTCTCTCTCTCTCACTCACTCAATCTCACACACACACAGAGTCACAGACACACGTGCACACGGGGGTGTGTGGGGGTGGGTGTGTGTGTGTGTTTGTGTGTGTGTGTGTGTCTGTCTCTCTGTGTCTGTCTCTGTCTCTGTCTCTCTCACCCACCGACACAAACACACATGGAATGCTGAGGGATCTGGCAGGGTCTGTCTGTCTCTCTCTCTCACTCACTCAATCTCACACACACACAGAGTCACAGACACACGTGCACACGGGGGTGTGTGGAGGTGGGTGGGTGTGTGTGTGTGTGTGTGTGTGTGTCTGTCTGTCTCTCTGTCTCTGTCTCTGTCTCTCTCACCCACCGACACAAACACACATGGAATGCTGAGGGATCTGGCAGGGTCTGTCTCTCTCTCTCTCACTCACTCACTCACTCACTCACTCACTCACTCACTCACTCAATCTCTCTCTCTCACACACACACACACACACACAGAGTCACAGACACACGTGCACACGGAGTGCTGAGGGATCTGCCAAGCTGTACAGAGGGCAGTAAAGGGAGAAGGGCCGAGGCCCTTCATTATGCCTCTGTGCTGACGCCTGAGCAGACTGACTGGTTTTGCAGCGGGGTGGGTGCACGGATGTAGAAACAGGAGGGAGGGCACGGCAGGAGGGAAATGTGTCGCGGGCTGACGGCGGCCCTGTGCCCCACTGCTCTGCAGGTGCGTTTTTGGCCGGCATGGCTCAGTGGTGGAGTGGGTGGGCGCGTGTGCGCGCCGTGGAAGGAAAGGGGTACTGATTATGCCTTGGTTGTGAAACAGGAAACGGATCGGCGAAATGCCTGCCGGAGGGAGGCACAGTGCCGTGCGTGAAGCAGGGGCACGTGGACGGATGTGGCAATTGTGGAGACGTGCGCCAAAGCTGGACGCCGAGTAGGTAGGTGTAAGCATGAGACGTTTGAGTGATCTTGGGGTTTGGGACGTGATTCTGAGCGAGGCTAGAGATGCACTGCACTGCCGATGTATATTGGGGAGGTCTGAGTGGGTGGAGTGGGGGGTTGTGCCTCTGCCTTACCTTGAACGGTGGGCGGGGCTTTGGGCCTGGGGCAGGCAGACGCATCAGAGGAGGCCAGGAGGCCAGGCCAGGCCAGGGCAGGGCAGGTAGGCAGAGTTTTGCTGATGCTATGGCTAGGTGGTGATGCTTGTAGCTGGTCTGTCTGTCTGGGCAGGAGAGCAGCAGTCTTGGCAGTCTGGTGCAGGCGGGGAGGATGCAGGGTGCAGGAGCACCGGGCCCTGTTGTGCCGGCGGCGGCGGCGCCCCGTTGCTCTGTAGCCGGGCTCCATCGGATGCCTCCCTCCCTTCCTTCCTTCCTCCCTCCCGTCCGCGTGCCCTGGCTGCTGGCACACTTGAACGAGCCTGCCTGTCCGACAGGCTGGCTGGCTGCTGGTGAAATTGCAGCAGAGCCAGTGACTCGATATCGTTCGTTCCTTCCTTCCTTCCTTCCTTCCTTCCTTCCTTCCTTCCTTCGCCCGCCCGTCCATCCGTCCGTCCGTCCGTCGCGTCCTCCGTTGGCTTCAAGGAGCAGCTGAGAAGCCTGAGCCTGAGAAGTGGAGCGAGTGTGGCGGGACAGAAAAGGTCTTTCGGCCTGCTCCACTTCACTCTGCTTCTGTGCTTGGTGCAGGCAGCAGCCGAGTGAGCAGGCATCAGAATGAGTGCGCCGGTTGAGCAGTTTGCTTCAGGAATGAATGCCAAGGGGCATCTCTCATGAAGTTGCTGCCTTGCCTGCAGCACCTGATCTGGTTGCAGCCCGGATGTGCACTTGATCTTAGCCAAACGGCCCAGATATGATGCCCGTGCTGTTGTTGAGTTGTCTGCACATTGCGTGAGTGAGTGAGTGAGTGAGCTGTATCGACAGACAGACACAGACACAGGAGAGGTGTAGAGCAAGCAGCTCTCCTCTCTCTCCATGTGCGTGCATGCTTGTCTGTGCTGCTGTGCCGCCGCCGCCGCCTGATGGAGCTTTCGTCGTTTTTCTTTTCTTTGCTACTTTGAAATTCCCCAGAAGGGGAGTGCACCGTTCCCAGAGGCACTGCAATACCGGGTCGATGCGTGGAGTGGACGGAGCAAGCCCCTATTCCATCTCCCTGTTCCAAAAATCAATTTAATATATGGTCCCCAGATAAGGGACGTATCAGATATTAAACTGATAAGAACAGATACTACACTTGATCTTAGCCAAAAGGCCGAGAAGCGATGCAGGCGGCCTCTTGAGTCGGCTACATCCTGCCTAGCCTCTGGTGTTTAGATTGAAGCAGGAGGCCTGGCAAAGACCTTGCTGCCCTGGCCCGCTGGCAGCTCTCCCCTAGGTTGTCTGGGATCGGTGGGTGTGCTGGACAGCTGTTGCCTACCTGGTCCGTCCTGAGTGCAACTTGTCAGAGGCTATGTAAAGCTGCCAGTGATCCACCAATCATCTGGGAGTGGGGCCGTACCTACGGGCGCCTACGTCACTGGCACACTGCCTACGTCAAGGCTGCCGGCTTCCTCGGCTGGCTCCCAGGTCGGTCTCAGAGGCTGGCTCAACTTGCACTGCTCTCCTGGTCGTGGGAGGCTGGTCACGCTGTCCTGTCTGCACAAAAGTCTGCAGGGGGAGTGGGAGCAGGCCGCTCGGCCCTTCAAGGGCGTCCCTGCACTCGGCAAAGAGAGCGCGCCTCTCGGCTTTGCGTGCCCCAGCTGGCTGGCGCATCCAGCTGAACGGTCTCCTTCGGAGGCTCTGCCCTCTCCGGGAGGGAGCGAGCGGATGGGACTGCACCGGGCGACAAAGGCAGAGGCCACGTGTGCCGCTCAAGACCGGTTACGAGGTTTGTGGACGTGGCCAAAGTCCGCGGGCAGAAAAGCCTCCTGGCAAGCTTGGGAATAGGAAGATGTCAGCTACAGGTGTGCCTGAGGAGAAACAATGGGTGTGCTCTCCAAGCCGAAGGCTGAAGTGCAGCCATTCACACCTCTGTGCCTTTATTTTGATGTGTGTGGAATTACAATTGTTGAGTGGCTTGAGTTTGTTTCATCTCACAGAAGCTGTAGACTTTGCGTCTGCACAGGCTATCATTGGACACAGTGGTGTCTTCTCCCCTGCTCCCCCACCACCTTTTTTTACCAGGGTGGATGGGGGTGGGTGGGTGTGTGTGTGTGTCTGTCTGTCTCTCTGTGTCTGTCTCTGTCTCTCTCACCCACCGACACAAACACACATGGAATGCTGAGGGATCTGGCAGGGTCGGTCTGTCTCTCTCTCTCACTCACTCAATCTCACACACACACAGAGTCACAGACACACGTGCACACGGGGGTGTGTGGGGGTGGGTGTGTGTGTGTGTTTGTGTGTGTGTGTGTGTCTGTCTCTCTGTGTCTGTCTCTGTCTCTGTCTCTCTCACCCACCGACACAAACACACATGGAATGCTGAGGGATCTGGCAGGGTCTGTCTCTCTCTCTCACTCAATCTCACACACACACAGAGTCACAGACACACGTGCACACGGGGGTGTGTGGAGGTGGGTGGGTGTGTGTGTGTGTGTGTGTGTGTGTCTGTCTGTCTCTCTGTCTCTGTCTCTGTCTCTCTCACCCACCGACACAAACACACATGGAATGCTGAGGGATCTGGCAGGGTCTGTCTCTCTCTCTCTCACTCACTCACTCACTCACTCACTCACTCACTCACTCACTCAATCTCTCTCTCTCACACACACACACACACACACAGAGTCACAGACACACGTGCACACGGAGTGCTGAGGGATCTGCCAAGCTGTACAGAGGGCAGTAAAGGGAGAAGGGCCGAGGCCCTTCATTATGCCTCTGTGCTGACGCCTGAGCAGACTGACTGGTTTTGCAGCGGGGTGGGTGCACGGATGTAGAAACAGGAGGGAGGGCACGGCAGGAGGGAAATGTGTCGCGGGCTGACGGCGGCCCTGTGCCCCACTGCTCTGCAGGTGCGTTTTTGGCCGGCATGGCTCAGTGGTGGAGTGGGTGGGCGCGTGTGCGCGCCGTGGAAGGAAAGGGGTACTGATTATGCCTTGGTTGTGAAACAGGAAACGGATCGGCGAAATGCCTGCCGGAGGGAGGCACAGTGCCGTGCGTGAAGCAGGGGCACGTGGACGGATGTGGCAATTGTGGAGACGTGCGCCAAAGCTGGACGCCGAGTAGGTAGGTGTAAGCATGAGACGTTTGAGTGATCTTGGGGTTTGGGACGTGATTCTGAGCGAGGCTAGAGATGCACTGCACTGCCGATGTATATTGGGGAGGTCTGAGTGGGTGGAGTGGGGGGTTGTGCCTCTGCCTTACCTTGAACGGTGGGCGGGGCTTTGGGGCTGGGGCAGGCAGACGCATCAGAGGAGGCCAGGAGGCCAGGCCAGGCCAGGGCAGGGCAGGTAGGCAGAGTTTTGCTGATGCTATGGCTAGGTGGTGATGCTTGTAGCTGGTCTGTCTGTCTGGGCAGGAGAGCAGCAGTCTTGGCAGTCTGGTGCAGGCGGGGAGGATGCAGGGTGCAGGAGCACCGGGCCCTGTTGTGCCGGCGGCGGCGGCGCCCCGTTGCTCTGTAGCCGGGCTCCATCGGATGCCTCCCTCCCTTCCTTCCTTCCTCCCTCCCGTCCGCGTGCCCTGGCTGCTGGCACACTTGAACGAGCCTGCCTGTCCGACAGGCTGGCTGGCTGCTGGTGAAATTGCAGCAGAGCCAGTGACTCGATATCGTTCGTTCCTTCCTTCCTTCCTTCCTTCCTTCCTTCCTTCCTTCCTTCGCCCGCCCGTCCATCCGTCCGTCCGTCCGTCGCGTCCTCCGTTGGCTTCAAGGAGCAGCTGAGAAGCCTGAGCCTGAGAAGTGGAGCGAGTGTGGCGGGACAGAAAAGGTCTTTCGGCCTGCTCCACTTCACTCTGCTTCTGTGCTTGGTGCAGGCAGCAGCCGAGTGAGCAGGCATCAGAATGAGTGCGCCGGTTGAGCAGTTTGCTTCAGGAATGAATGCCAAGGGGCATCTCTCATGAAGTTGCTGCCTTGCCTGCAGCACCTGATCTGGTTGCAGCCCGGATGTGCACTTGATCTTAGCCAAACGGCCCAGATATGATGCCCGTGCTGTTGTTGAGTTGTCTGCACATTGCGTGAGTGAGTGAGTGAGTGAGCTGTATCGACAGACAGACACAGACACAGGAGAGGTGTAGAGCAAGCAGCTCTCCTCTCTCTCCATGTGCGTGCATGCTTGTCTGTGCTGCTGTGCCGCCGCCGCCGCCTGATGGAGCTTTCGTCGTTTTTCTTTTCTTTGCTACTTTGAAATTCCCCAGAAGGGGAGTGCACCGTTCCCAGAGGCACTGCAATACCGGGTCGATGCGTGGAGTGGACGGAGCAAGCCCCTATTCCATCTCCCTGTTCCAAAAATCAATTTAATATATGGTCCCCAGATAAGGGACGTATCAGATATTAAACTGATAAGAACAGATACTACACTTGATCTTAGCCAAAAGGCCGAGAAGCGATGCAGGCGGCCTCTTGAGTCGGCTACATCCTGCCTAGCCTCTGGTGTTTAGATTGAAGCAGGAGGCCTGGCAAAGACCTTGCTGCCCTGGCCCGCTGGCAGCTCTCCCCTAGGTTGTCTGGGATCGGTGGGTGTGCTGGACAGCTGTTGCCTACCTGGTCCGTCCTGAGTGCAACTTGTCAGAGGCTATGTAAAGCTGCCAGTGATCCACCAATCATCTGGGAGTGGGGCCGTACCTACGGGCGCCTACGTCACTGGCACACTGCCTACGTCAAGGCTGCCGGCTTCCTCGGCTGGCTCCCAGGTCGGTCTCAGAGGCTGGCTCAACTTGCACTGCTCTCCTGGTCGTGGGAGGCTGGTCACGCTGTCCTGTCTGCACAAAAGTCTGCAGGGGGAGTGGGAGCAGGCCGCTCGGCCCTTCAAGGGCGTCCCTGCACTCGGCAAAGAGAGCGCGCCTCTCGGCTTTGCGTGCCCCAGCTGGCTGGCGCATCCAGCTGAACGGTCTCCTTCGGAGGCTCTGCCCTCTCCGGGAGGGAGCGAGCGGATGGGACTGCACCGGGCGACAAAGGCAGAGGCCACGTGCGCCGCTCAAGACCGGTTACGAGGTTTGTGGACGTGGCCAAAGTCCGCGGGCAGAAAAGCCTCCTGGCAAGCTTGGGAATAGGAAGATGTCAGCTACAGGTGTGCCTGAGGAGAAACAATGGGTGTGCTCTCCAAGCCGAAGGCTGAAGTGCAGCCATTCACACCTCTGTGCCTTTATTTTGATGTGTGTGGAATTACAATTGTTGAGTGGCTTGAGTTTGTTTCATCTCACAGAAGCTGTAGACTTTGCGTCTGCACAGGCTATCATTGGACACAGTGGTGTCTTCTCCCCTGCTCCCCCACCACCTTTTTTTACCAGGGTGGATGGGGGTGGGTGGGTGTGTGTGTGTGTCTGTCTGTCTCTCTGTGTCTGTCTCTGTCTCTCTCACCCACCGACACAAACACACATGGAATGCTGAGGGATCTGGCAGGGTCGGTCTGTCTCTCTCTCTCACTCACTCAATCTCACACACACACAGAGTCACAGACACACGTGCACACGGGGGTGTGTGGGGGTGGGTGTGTGTGTGTGTTTGTGTGTGTGTGTGTGTCTGTCTCTCTGTGTCTGTCTCTGTCTCTGTCTCTCTCACCCACCGACACAAACACACATGGAATGCTGAGGGATCTGGCAGGGTCTGTCTCTCTCTCTCACTCAATCTCACACACACACAGAGTCACAGACACACGTGCACACGGGGGTGTGTGGAGGTGGGTGGGTGTGTGTGTGTGTGTGTGTGTGTGTCTGTCTGTCTCTCTGTCTCTGTCTCTGTCTCTCTCACCCACCGACACAAACACACATGGAATGCTGAGGGATCTGGCAGGGTCTGTCTCTCTCTCTCTCACTCACTCACTCACTCACTCACTCACTCACTCACTCACTCACTCAATCTCTCTCTCTCACACACACACACACACACACAGAGTCACAGACACACGTGCACACGGAGTGCTGAGGGATCTGCCAAGCTGTACAGAGGGCAGTAAAGGGAGAAGGGCCGAGGCCCTTCATTATGCCTCTGTGCTGACGCCTGAGCAGACTGACTGGTTTTGCAGCGGGGTGGGTGCACGGATGTAGAAACAGGAGGGAGGGCACGGCAGGAGGGAAATGTGTCGCGGGCTGACGGCGGCCCTGTGCCCCACTGCTCTGCAGGTGCGTTTTTGGCCGGCATGGCTCAGTGGTGGAGTGGGTGGGCGCGTGTGCGCGCCGTGGAAGGAAAGGGGTACTGATTATGCCTTGGTTGTGAAACAGGAAACGGATCGGCGAAATGCCTGCCGGAGGGAGGCACAGTGCCGTGCGTGAAGCAGGGGCACGTGGACGGATGTGGCAATTGTGGAGACGTGCGCCAAAGCTGGACGCCGAGTAGGTAGGTGTAAGCATGAGACGTTTGAGTGATCTTGGGGTTTGGGACGTGATTCTGAGCGAGGCTAGAGATGCACTGCACTGCCGATGTATATTGGGGAGGTCTGAGTGGGTGGAGTGGGGGGTTGTGCCTCTGCCTTACCTTGAACGGTGGGCGGGGCTTTGGGCCTGGGGCAGGCAGACGCATCAGAGGAGGCCAGGAGGCCAGGCCAGGCCAGGGCAGGGCAGGTAGGCAGAGTTTTGCTGATGCTATGGCTAGGTGGTGATGCTTGTAGCTGGTCTGTCTGTCTGGGCAGGAGAGCAGCAGTCTTGGCAGTCTGGTGCAGGCGGGGAGGATGCAGGGTGCAGGAGCACCGGGCCCTGTTGTGCCGGCGGCGGCGGCGCCCCGTTGCTCTGTAGCCGGGCTCCATCGGATGCCTCCCTCCCTTCCTTCCTTCCTCCCTCCCGTCCGCGTGCCCTGGCTGCTGGCACACTTGAACGAGCCTGCCTGTCCGACAGGCTGGCTGGCTGCTGGTGAAATTGCAGCAGAGCCAGTGACTCGATATCGTTCGTTCCTTCCTTCCTTCCTTCCTTCCTTCCTTCCTTCCTTCCTTCGCCCGCCCGTCCATCCGTCCGTCCGTCCGTCGCGTCCTCCGTTGGCTTCAAGGAGCAGCTGAGAAGCCTGAGCCTGAGAAGTGGAGCGAGTGTGGCGGGACAGAAAAGGTCTTTCGGCCTGCTCCACTTCACTCTGCTTCTGTGCTTGGTGCAGGCAGCAGCCGAGTGAGCAGGCATCAGAATGAGTGCGCCGGTTGAGCAGTTTGCTTCAGGAATGAATGCCAAGGGGCATCTCTCATGAAGTTGCTGCCTTGCCTGCAGCACCTGATCTGGTTGCAGCCCGGATGTGCACTTGATCTTAGCCAAACGGCCCAGATATGATGCCCGTGCTGTTGTTGAGTTGTCTGCACATTGCGTGAGTGAGTGAGTGAGTGAGCTGTATCGACAGACAGACACAGACACAGGAGAGGTGTAGAGCAAGCAGCTCTCCTCTCTCTCCATGTGCGTGCATGCTTGTCTGTGCTGCTGTGCCGCCGCCGCCGCCTGATGGAGCTTTCGTCGTTTTTCTTTTCTTTGCTACTTTGAAATTCCCCAGAAGGGGAGTGCACCGTTCCCAGAGGCACTGCAATACCGGGTCGATGCGTGGAGTGGACGGAGCAAGCCCCTATTCCATCTCCCTGTTCCAAAAATCAATTTAATATATGGTCCCCAGATAAGGGACGTATCAGATATTAAACTGATAAGAACAGATACTACACTTGATCTTAGCCAAAAGGCCGAGAAGCGATGCAGGCGGCCTCTTGAGTCGGCTACATCCTGCCTAGCCTCTGGTGTTTAGATTGAAGCAGGAGGCCTGGCAAAGACCTTGCTGCCCTGGCCCGCTGGCAGCTCTCCCCTAGGTTGTCTGGGATCGGTGGGTGTGCTGGACAGCTGTTGCCTACCTGGTCCGTCCTGAGTGCAACTTGTCAGAGGCTATGTAAAGCTGCCAGTGATCCACCAATCATCTGGGAGTGGGGCCGTACCTACGGGCGCCTACGTCACTGGCACACTGCCTACGTCAAGGCTGCCGGCTTCCTCGGCTGGCTCCCAGGTCGGTCTCAGAGGCTGGCTCAACTTGCACTGCTCTCCTGGTCGTGGGAGGCTGGTCACGCTGTCCTGTCTGCACAAAAGTCTGCAGGGGGAGTGGGAGCAGGCCGCTCGGCCCTTCAAGGGCGTCCCTGCACTCGGCAAAGAGAGCGCGCCTCTCGGCTTTGCGTGCCCCAGCTGGCTGGCGCATCCAGCTGAACGGTCTCCTTCGGAGGCTCTGCCCTCTCCGGGAGGGAGCGAGCGGATGGGACTGCACCGGGCGACAAAGGCAGAGGCCACGTGCGCCGCTCAAGACCGGTTACGAGGTTTGTGGACGTGGCCAAAGTCCGCGGGCAGAAAAGCCTCCTGGCAAGCTTGGGAATAGGAAGATGTCAGCTACAGGTGTGCCTGAGGAGAAACAATGGGTGTGCTCTCCAAGCCGAAGGCTGAAGTGCAGCCATTCACACCTCTGTGCCTTTATTTTGATGTGTGTGGAATTACAATTGTTGAGTGGCTTGAGTTTGTTTCATCTCACAGAAGCTGTAGACTTTGCGTCTGCACAGGCTATCATTGGACACAGTGGTGTCTTCTCCCCTGCTCCCCCACCACCTTTTTTTACCAGGGTGGATGGGGGTGGGTGGGTGTGTGTGTGTGTCTGTCTGTCTCTCTGTGTCTGTCTCTGTCTCTCTCACCCACCGACACAAACACACATGGAATGCTGAGGGATCTGGCAGGGTCGGTCTGTCTCTCTCTCTCACTCACTCAATCTCACACACACACAGAGTCACAGACACACGTGCACACGGGGGTGTGTGGGGGTGGGTGTGTGTGTGTGTTTGTGTGTGTGTGTGTGTCTGTCTCTCTGTGTCTGTCTCTGTCTCTGTCTCTCTCACCCACCGACACAAACACACATGGAATGCTGAGGGATCTGGCAGGGTCGGTCTGTCTCTCTCTCTCACTCACTCAATCTCACACACACACAGAGTCACAGACACACGTGCACACGGGGGTGTGTGGGGGTGGGTGTGTGTGTGTGTTTGTGTGTGTGTGTGTGTCTGTCTCTCTGTGTCTGTCTCTGTCTCTGTCTCTCTCACCCACCGACACAAACACACATGGAATGCTGAGGGATCTGGCAGGGTCTGTCTCTCTCTCTCACTCAATCTCACACACACACAGAGTCACAGACACACGTGCACACGGGGGTGTGTGGAGGTGGGTGGGTGTGTGTGTGTGTGTGTGTGTGTGTCTGTCTGTCTCTCTGTCTCTGTCTCTGTCTCTCTCACCCACCGACACAAACACACATGGAATGCTGAGGGATCTGGCAGGGTCTGTCTCTCTCTCTCTCACTCACTCACTCACTCACTCACTCACTCACTCACTCACTCAATCTCTCTCTCTCACACACACACACACACACACAGAGTCACAGACACACGTGCACACGGAGTGCTGAGGGATCTGCCAAGCTGTACAGAGGGCAGTAAAGGGAGAAGGGCCGAGGCCCTTCATTATGCCTCTGTGCTGACGCCTGAGCAGACTGACTGGTTTTGCAGCGGGGTGGGTGCACGGATGTAGAAACAGGAGGGAGGGCACGGCAGGAGGGAAATGTGTCGCGGGCTGACGGCGGCCCTGTGCCCCACTGCTCTGCAGGTGCGTTTTTGGCCGGCATGGCTCAGTGGTGGAGTGGGTGGGCGCGTGTGCGCGCCGTGGAAGGAAAGGGGTACTGATTATGCCTTGGTTGTGAAACAGGAAACGGATCGGCGAAATGCCTGCCGGAGGGAGGCACAGTGCCGTGCGTGAAGCAGGGGCACGTGGACGGATGTGGCAATTGTGGAGACGTGCGCCAAAGCTGGACGCCGAGTAGGTAGGTGTAAGCATGAGACGTTTGAGTGATCTTGGGGTTTGGGACGTGATTCTGAGCGAGGCTAGAGATGCACTGCACTGCCGATGTATATTGGGGAGGTCTGAGTGGGTGGAGTGGGGGGTTGTGCCTCTGCCTTACCTTGAACGGTGGGCGGGGCTTTGGGCCTGGGGCAGGCAGACGCATCAGAGGAGGCCAGGAGGCCAGGCCAGGCCAGGGCAGGGCAGGTAGGCAGAGTTTTGCTGATGCTATGGCTAGGTGGTGATGCTTGTAGCTGGTCTGTCTGTCTGGGCAGGAGAGCAGCAGTCTTGGCAGTCTGGTGCAGGCGGGGAGGATGCAGGGTGCAGGAGCACCGGGCCCTGTTGTGCCGGCGGCGGCGGCGCCCCGTTGCTCTGTAGCCGGGCTCCATCGGATGCCTCCCTCCCTTCCTTCCTTCCTCCCTCCCGTCCGCGTGCCCTGGCTGCTGGCACACTTGAACGAGCCTGCCTGTCCGACAGGCTGGCTGGCTGCTGGTGAAATTGCAGCAGAGCCAGTGACTCGATATCGTTCGTTCCTTCCTTCCTTCCTTCCTTCCTTCCTTCCTTCCTTCCTTCGCCCGCCCGTCCATCCGTCCGTCCGTCCGTCGCGTCCTCCGTTGGCTTCAAGGAGCAGCTGAGAAGCCTGAGCCTGAGAAGTGGAGCGAGTGTGGCGGGACAGAAAAGGTCTTTCGGCCTGCTCCACTTCACTCTGCTTCTGTGCTTGGTGCAGGCAGCAGCCGAGTGAGCAGGCATCAGAATGAGTGCGCCGGTTGAGCAGTTTGCTTCAGGAATGAATGCCAAGGGGCATCTCTCATGAAGTTGCTGCCTTGCCTGCAGCACCTGATCTGGTTGCAGCCCGGATGTGCACTTGATCTTAGCCAAACGGCCCAGATATGATGCCCGTGCTGTTGTTGAGTTGTCTGCACATTGCGTGAGTGAGTGAGTGAGTGAGCTGTATCGACAGACAGACACAGACACAGGAGAGGTGTAGAGCAAGCAGCTCTCCTCTCTCTCCATGTGCGTGCATGCTTGTCTGTGCTGCTGTGCCGCCGCCGCCGCCTGATGGAGCTTTCGTCGTTTTTCTTTTCTTTGCTACTTTGAAATTCCCCAGAAGGGGAGTGCACCGTTCCCAGAGGCACTGCAATACCGGGTCGATGCGTGGAGTGGACGGAGCAAGCCCCTATTCCATCTCCCTGTTCCAAAAATCAATTTAATATATGGTCCCCAGATAAGGGACGTATCAGATATTAAACTGATAAGAACAGATTTTTTTTTTTTTTTTTTATTTCAAAATATACTTTATTCAAAAATAAATATATACAATAAACCATTCAATAACTTTTCATCCTTTACATACGTTTCCATTATACTCAGTAAAATACCCGTGTTTATAGCCACCCACGTGGCACTCCAGTAGTTCAGCTTAGCATCTCATTGTTGAGGGGTATCCTCCCCGCCCACCGACCCCTCCCACTCCCACGGGTGGAGAAACCTATACTGTGGTCCTTCCCCACCGGGCCCTTGCGGTGGCTGCACCAAGTTTCAGTGCGTCCCTCAGCACGTACTCCTGCAGCCGAGAGTGTGCCAGTCGGCAGCATTCTCCCACGGACATCTCCATGTGCTGGTAGATCATCAAGTTTCGGGCTGACCAAATAGCGTCTTTCACCGAGTTGATGATCTGCCAGCAGCACCGGATGTTGGTCTCCGTGTGCGTCCCCGGGAACAGCCCGTAGATCAGAGAGTCCTCTGTCACGCAGCTGCTGGGGATGAAACGTGACACTAGCCCGTCCATCCTCCTCCACACCCTCTTTGCGAACTGGCAGTGTGCAAAGAGGTGGGTCACAGACTCCTCCTCACTGCAGTCCTCCCGTGGGCAGTGGGGTGCGGAGACGACGTTCCGGGCGTACAGGAGGGCTCTGACTGGGAGGGCCCCTCTCACCGCCAGATACTACACTTGATCTTAGCCAAAAGGCCGAGAAGCGATGCAGGCGGCCTCTTGAGTCGGCTACATCCTGCCTAGCCTCTGGTGTTTAGATTGAAGCAGGAGGCCTGGCAAAGACCTTGCTGCCCTGGCCCGCTGGCAGCTCTCCCCTAGGTTGTCTGGGATCGGTGGGTGTGCTGGACAGCTGTTGCCTACCTGGTCCGTCCTGAGTGCAACTTGTCAGAGGCTATGTAAAGCTGCCAGTGATCCACCAATCATCTGGGAGTGGGGCCGTACCTACGGGCGCCTACGTCACTGGCACACTGCCTACGTCAAGGCTGCCGGCTTCCTCGGCTGGCTCCCAGGTCGGTCTCAGAGGCTGGCTCAACTTGCACTGCTCTCCTGGTCGTGGGAGGCTGGTCACGCTGTCCTGTCTGCACAAAAGTCTGCAGGGGGAGTGGGAGCAGGCCGCTCGGCCCTTCAAGGGCGTCCCTGCACTCGGCAAAGAGAGCGCGCCTCTCGGCTTTGCGTGCCCCAGCTGGCTGGCGCATCCAGCTGAACGGTCTCCTTCGGAGGCTCTGCCCTCTCCGGGAGGGAGCGAGCGGATGGGACTGCACCGGGCGACAAAGGCAGAGGCCACGTGCGCCGCTCAAGACCGGTTACGAGGTTTGTGGACGTGGCCAAAGTCCGCGGGCAGAAAAGCCTCCTGGCAAGCTTGGGAATAGGAAGATGTCAGCTACAGGTGTGCCTGAGGAGAAACAATGGGTGTGCTCTCCAAGCCGAAGGCTGAAGTGCAGCCATTCACACCTCTGTGCCTTTATTTTGATGTGTGTGGAATTACAATTGTTGAGTGGCTTGAGTTTGTTTCATCTCACAGAAGCTGTAGACTTTGCGTCTGCACAGGCTATCATTGGACACAGTGGTGTCTTCTCCCCTGCTCCCCCACCACCTTTTTTTACCAGGGTGGATGGGGGTGGGTGGGTGTGTGTGTGTGTCTGTCTGTCTCTCTGTGTCTGTCTCTGTCTCTCTCACCCACCGACACAAACACACATGGAATGCTGAGGGATCTGGCAGGGTCGGTCTGTCTCTCTCTCTCACTCACTCAATCTCACACACACACAGAGTCACAGACACACGTGCACACGGGGGTGTGTGGGGGTGGGTGTGTGTGTGTGTTTGTGTGTGTGTGTGTGTCTGTCTCTCTGTGTCTGTCTCTGTCTCTGTCTCTCTCACCCACCGACACAAACACACATGGAATGCTGAGGGATCTGGCAGGGTCTGTCTCTCTCTCTCACTCAATCTCACACACACACAGAGTCACAGACACACGTGCACACGGGGGTGTGTGGAGGTGGGTGGGTGTGTGTGTGTGTGTGTGTGTGTGTCTGTCTGTCTCTCTGTCTCTGTCTCTGTCTCTCTCACCCACCGACACAAACACACATGGAATGCTGAGGGATCTGGCAGGGTCTGTCTCTCTCTCTCTCACTCACTCACTCACTCACTCACTCACTCACTCACTCACTCAATCTCTCTCTCTCACACACACACACACACACACAGAGTCACAGACACACGTGCACACGGAGTGCTGAGGGATCTGCCAAGCTGTACAGAGGGCAGTAAAGGGAGAAGGGCCGAGGCCCTTCATTATGCCTCTGTGCTGACGCCTGAGCAGACTGACTGGTTTTGCAGCGGGGTGGGTGCACGGATGTAGAAACAGGAGGGAGGGCACGGCAGGAGGGAAATGTGTCGCGGGCTGACGGCGGCCCTGTGCCCCACTGCTCTGCAGGTGCGTTTTTGGCCGGCATGGCTCAGTGGTGGAGTGGGTGGGCGCGTGTGCGCGCCGTGGAAGGAAAGGGGTACTGATTATGCCTTGGTTGTGAAACAGGAAACGGATCGGCGAAATGCCTGCCGGAGGGAGGCACAGTGCCGTGCGTGAAGCAGGGGCACGTGGACGGATGTGGCAATTGTGGAGACGTGCGCCAAAGCTGGACGCCGAGTAGGTAGGTGTAAGCATGAGACGTTTGAGTGATCTTGGGGTTTGGGACGTGATTCTGAGCGAGGCTAGAGATGCACTGCACTGCCGATGTATATTGGGGAGGTCTGAGTGGGTGGAGTGGGGGGTTGTGCCTCTGCCTTACCTTGAACGGTGGGCGGGGCTTTGGGCCTGGGGCAGGCAGACGCATCAGAGGAGGCCAGGAGGCCAGGCCAGGCCAGGGCAGGGCAGGTAGGCAGAGTTTTGCTGATGCTATGGCTAGGTGGTGATGCTTGTAGCTGGTCTGTCTGTCTGGGCAGGAGAGCAGCAGTCTTGGCAGTCTGGTGCAGGCGGGGAGGATGCAGGGTGCAGGAGCACCGGGCCCTGTTGTGCCGGCGGCGGCGGCGCCCCGTTGCTCTGTAGCCGGGCTCCATCGGATGCCTCCCTCCCTTCCTTCCTTCCTCCCTCCCGTCCGCGTGCCCTGGCTGCTGGCACACTTGAACGAGCCTGCCTGTCCGACAGGCTGGCTGGCTGCTGGTGAAATTGCAGCAGAGCCAGTGACTCGATATCGTTCGTTCCTTCCTTCCTTCCTTCCTTCCTTCCTTCCTTCCTTCCTTCGCCCGCCCGTCCATCCGTCCGTCCGTCCGTCGCGTCCTCCGTTGGCTTCAAGGAGCAGCTGAGAAGCCTGAGCCTGAGAAGTGGAGCGAGTGTGGCGGGACAGAAAAGGTCTTTCGGCCTGCTCCACTTCACTCTGCTTCTGTGCTTGGTGCAGGCAGCAGCCGAGTGAGCAGGCATCAGAATGAGTGCGCCGGTTGAGCAGTTTGCTTCAGGAATGAATGCCAAGGGGCATCTCTCATGAAGTTGCTGCCTTGCCTGCAGCACCTGATCTGGTTGCAGCCCGGATGTGCACTTGATCTTAGCCAAACGGCCCAGATATGATGCCCGTGCTGTTGTTGAGTTGTCTGCACATTGCGTGAGTGAGTGAGTGAGTGAGCTGTATCGACAGACAGACACAGACACAGGAGAGGTGTAGAGCAAGCAGCTCTCCTCTCTCTCCATGTGCGTGCATGCTTGTCTGTGCTGCTGTGCCGCCGCCGCCGCCTGATGGAGCTTTCGTCGTTTTTCTTTTCTTTGCTACTTTGAAATTCCCCAGAAGGGGAGTGCACCGTTCCCAGAGGCACTGCAATACCGGGTCGATGCGTGGAGTGGACGGAGCAAGCCCCTATTCCATCTCCCTGTTCCAAAAATCAATTTAATATATGGTCCCCAGATAAGGGACGTATCAGATATTAAACTGATAAGAACAGATACTACACTTGATCTTAGCCAAAAGGCCGAGAAGCGATGCAGGCGGCCTCTTGAGTCGGCTACATCCTGCCTAGCCTCTGGTGTTTAGATTGAAGCAGGAGGCCTGGCAAAGACCTTGCTGCCCTGGCCCGCTGGCAGCTCTCCCCTAGGTTGTCTGGGATCGGTGGGTGTGCTGGACAGCTGTTGCCTACCTGGTCCGTCCTGAGTGCAACTTGTCAGAGGCTATGTAAAGCTGCCAGTGATCCACCAATCATCTGGGAGTGGGGCCGTACCTACGGGCGCCTACGTCACTGGCACACTGCCTACGTCAAGGCTGCCGGCTTCCTCGGCTGGCTCCCAGGTCGGTCTCAGAGGCTGGCTCAACTTGCACTGCTCTCCTGGTCGTGGGAGGCTGGTCACGCTGTCCTGTCTGCACAAAAGTCTGCAGGGGGAGTGGGAGCAGGCCGCTCGGCCCTTCAAGGGCGTCCCTGCACTCGGCAAAGAGAGCGCGCCTCTCGGCTTTGCGTGCCCCAGCTGGCTGGCGCATCCAGCTGAACGGTCTCCTTCGGAGGCTCTGCCCTCTCCGGGAGGGAGCGAGCGGATGGGACTGCACCGGGCGACAAAGGCAGAGGCCACGTGCGCCGCTCAAGACCGGTTACGAGGTTTGTGGACGTGGCCAAAGTCCGCGGGCAGAAAAGCCTCCTGGCAAGCTTGGGAATAGGAAGATGTCAGCTACAGGTGTGCCTGAGGAGAAACAATGGGTGTGCTCTCCAAGCCGAAGGCTGAAGTGCAGCCATTCACACCTCTGTGCCTTTATTTTGATGTGTGTGGAATTACAATTGTTGAGTGGCTTGAGTTTGTTTCATCTCACAGAAGCTGTAGACTTTGCGTCTGCACAGGCTATCATTGGACACAGTGGTGTCTTCTCCCCTGCTCCCCCACCACCTTTTTTTACCAGGGTGGATGGGGGTGGGTGGGTGTGTGTGTGTGTCTGTCTGTCTCTCTGTGTCTGTCTCTGTCTCTCTCACCCACCGACACAAACACACATGGAATGCTGAGGGATCTGGCAGGGTCGGTCTGTCTCTCTCTCTCACTCACTCAATCTCACACACACACAGAGTCACAGACACACGTGCACACGGGGGTGTGTGGGGGTGGGTGTGTGTGTGTGTTTGTGTGTGTGTGTGTGTCTGTCTCTCTGTGTCTGTCTCTGTCTCTGTCTCTCTCACCCACCGACACAAACACACATGGAATGCTGAGGGATCTGGCAGGGTCTGTCTCTCTCTCTCACTCAATCTCACACACACACAGAGTCACAGACACACGTGCACACGGGGGTGTGTGGAGGTGGGTGGGTGTGTGTGTGTGTGTGTGTGTGTGTCTGTCTGTCTCTCTGTCTCTGTCTCTGTCTCTCTCACCCACCGACACAAACACACATGGAATGCTGAGGGATCTGGCAGGGTCTGTCTCTCTCTCTCTCACTCACTCACTCACTCACTCACTCACTCACTCACTCACTCACTCAATCTCTCTCTCTCACACACACACACACACACACAGAGTCACAGACACACGTGCACACGGAGTGCTGAGGGATCTGCCAAGCTGTACAGAGGGCAGTAAAGGGAGAAGGGCCGAGGCCCTTCATTATGCCTCTGTGCTGACGCCTGAGCAGACTGACTGGTTTTGCAGCGGGGTGGGTGCACGGATGTAGAAACAGGAGGGAGGGCACGGCAGGAGGGAAATGTGTCGCGGGCTGACGGCGGCCCTGTGCCCCACTGCTCTGCAGGTGCGTTTTTGGCCGGCATGGCTCAGTGGTGGAGTGGGTGGGCGCGTGTGCGCGCCGTGGAAGGAAAGGGGTACTGATTATGCCTTGGTTGTGAAACAGGAAACGGATCGGCGAAATGCCTGCCGGAGGGAGGCACAGTGCCGTGCGTGAAGCAGGGGCACGTGGACGGATGTGGCAATTGTGGAGACGTGCGCCAAAGCTGGACGCCGAGTAGGTAGGTGTAAGCATGAGACGTTTGAGTGATCTTGGGGTTTGGGACGTGATTCTGAGCGAGGCTAGAGATGCACTGCACTGCCGATGTATATTGGGGAGGTCTGAGTGGGTGGAGTGGGGGGTTGTGCCTCTGCCTTACCTTGAACGGTGGGCGGGGCTTTGGGCCTGGGGCAGGCAGACGCATCAGAGGAGGCCAGGAGGCCAGGCCAGGCCAGGGCAGGGCAGGTAGGCAGAGTTTTGCTGATGCTATGGCTAGGTGGTGATGCTTGTAGCTGGTCTGTCTGTCTGGACAGGAGAGCAGCAGTCTTGGCAGTCTGGTGCAGGCGGGGAGGATGCAGGGTGCAGGAGCACCGGGCCCTGTTGTGCCGGCGGCGGCGGCGCCCCGTTGCTCTGTAGCCGGGCTCCATCGGATGCCTCCCTCCCTTCCTTCCTTCCTCCCTCCCGTCCGCGTGCCCTGGCTGCTGGCACACTTGAACGAGCCTGCCTGTCCGACAGGCTGGCTGGCTGCTGGTGAAATTGCAGCAGAGCCAGTGACTCGATATCGTTCGTTCCTTCCTTCCTTCCTTCCTTCCTTCCTTCCTTCCTTCCTTCGCCCGCCCGTCCATCCGTCCGTCCGTCCGTCGCGTCCTCCGTTGGCTTCAAGGAGCAGCTGAGAAGCCTGAGCCTGAGAAGTGGAGCGAGTGTGGCGGGACAGAAAAGGTCTTTCGGCCTGCTCCACTTCACTCTGCTTCTGTGCTTGGTGCAGGCAGCAGCCGAGTGAGCAGGCATCAGAATGAGTGCGCCGGTTGAGCAGTTTGCTTCAGGAATGAATGCCAAGGGGCATCTCTCATGAAGTTGCTGCCTTGCCTGCAGCACCTGATCTGGTTGCAGCCCGGATGTGCACTTGATCTTAGCCAAACGGCCCAGATATGATGCCCGTGCTGTTGTTGAGTTGTCTGCACATTGCGTGAGTGAGTGAGTGAGTGAGCTGTATCGACAGACAGACACAGACACAGGAGAGGTGTAGAGCAAGCAGCTCTCCTCTCTCTCCATGTGCGTGCATGCTTGTCTGTGCTGCTGTGCCGCCGCCGCCGCCTGATGGAGCTTTCGTCGTTTTTCTTTTCTTTGCTACTTTGAAATTCCCCAGAAGGGGAGTGCACCGTTCCCAGAGGCACTGCAATACCGGGTCGATGCGTGGAGTGGACGGAGCAAGCCCCTATTCCATCTCCCTGTTCCAAAAATCAATTTAATATATGGTCCCCAGATAAGGGACGTATCAGATATTAAACTGATAAGAACAGATTTTTTTTTTTTTTTTTTATTTCAAAATATACTTTATTCAAAAATAAATATATACAATAAACCATTCAATAACTTTTCATCCTTTACATACGTTTCCATTATACTCAGTAAAATACCCGTGTTTATAGCCACCCACGTGGCACTCCAGTAGTTCAGCTTAGCATCTCATTGTTGAGGGGTATCCTCCCCGCCCACCGACCCCTCCCACTCCCACGGGTGGAGAAACCTATACTGTGGTCCTTCCCCACCGGGCCCTTGCGGTGGCTGCACCAAGTTTCAGTGCGTCCCTCAGCACGTACTCCTGCAGCCGAGAGTGTGCCAGTCGGCAGCATTCTCCCACGGACATCTCCATGTGCTGGTAGATCATCAAGTTTCGGGCTGACCAAATAGCGTCTTTCACCGAGTTGATGATCTGCCAGCAGCACCGGATGTTGGTCTCCGTGTGCGTCCCCGGGAACAGCCCGTAGATCAGAGAGTCCTCTGTCACGCAGCTGCTGGGGATGAAACGTGACACTAGCCCGTCCATCCTCCTCCACACCCTCTTTGCGAACTGGCAGTGTGCAAAGAGGTGGGTCACAGACTCCTCCTCACTGCAGTCCTCCCGTGGGCAGTGGGGTGCGGAGACGACGTTCCGGGCGTACAGGAGGGCTCTGACTGGGAGGGCCCCTCTCACCGCCAGCCAGGCGAGGTCTTGGTGCCTGTTGGTGAGATCTGGCGATGAGGCATTTTGCCAGATGAACTGGACAGTCTGCTCAGGGAACCACCCCACTGTGTCCATCACGTCCTTCTCCTGCAGTGCCTGCAGGACACTTCGTGCCGACCACTGCCTGATGGCCTTGTGGTCAAAGGCGTTCTCCTGGAAGAACTTTGCTACGTGGGATAGGTATGCCGGCAACGACCAGCTGACTGGGGCGTTGCGCGGGAGTGGGGCCAGACCCATCCTTCGCAGCCAGGGCGACAAGTAGAACCTGGGCACATAGTGGTACTTGGTGCCCACATACCTGGGCTCTACACACAACCTGATGCAGCCACATACGAAGCTGGCCATCAGGGTGAGGGCGACATTGGGGACGTTCTTGCCCCCGTTGTCCAGGGACTTGTGCATGGCGGTCCGTCTCACCCGCTCCATCTTGGATCCCCAGACGAATCTGAAGACAGCCCGGGTGATTTCCGAGCTGTAGGAGCGGGGGACGGGCCAGACCTGCGCCAAGTACAGCAGCCCTGAGAGCACCTCACACCTGATGACCAGGTTCTTGCCCGTTATCGACAGGGAGCGCCCTCCCCACAGTCCCAGTTTCTGTTTCACCTTGGCAGTCCGCTCCTGCCAGTTCTTGTTGCACGCCTCAGCCCCTCCGAACCAGATCCCCAACACCTTCACGTGGTCAGACCTGATGGTGAAGGGGACGCTGGATCGGTCGGGCCAGTTGCCAAAGAGCATGGCTTCGCTCTTCGTGCGGTTGACCCTGGCCCCCGACGCTAGCTCGACCTGTTCGCAGGTGCCAATCAACCTGCGAACTGACCTCGGATCAGAGCAGAAGACGGTGACGTCGTCCATGTACAGGGAGGTTTTCACTTGGGTCCCTCCACTGCCTGGCAGCGTCACCCCTCTTATGCCCTCATCCCTCCTGATGGCTTCCACAAAGGGTTCTATGCAGCAGACAAACAAGACAGGGGAGAGGGGGCAGCCCTGCCTGACTCCAGACCTGATGGGGAAGCTGTCTGTTTCCCACCCGTTGACCTGGACTGCACTACGGATGTCTGTGTAGAGCAGTCTGATCCAATTCCGGATTCCCTCCCCAAATCCCATTTTGGAGAGCACGTCCGCCATGTACATGTGCGATATCCTGTCGAAGGCTTTCTCCTGGTCCAAGCTGACCAGGCAGGCGTCCACCCCCCTGTCCTGCACGTAGGCGATGGTGTCCCTCAGCAGCGCGAGGCTGTCTGAGATCTTCCTGCCCGGTACAGCACAGGTTTGGTCCGGGTGGATCACCTGTCCCAGAGCAGACTTGACCCTGTTGGCGATAGCCTTGGACAGGATCTTGTAGTCCACATTCAGGAGAGAGATGGGTCTCCAATTCCTAATGTCCTCCCTTTCCCCCTTCTGCTTGTAGATGAGGGTGATGATGCCCTTCCTCATGGACTCAGACATACTGCCGGCCAGAAGCATAGCGTTGTACACTTCCAGCAGGTCTGGGCCCATCCAGTTCCACAGAGCCGAGTACAACTCGGCCGGTAAGCCGTCGCTTCCGGGAGTCTTACCCGACCCGAAGGAACGGATGGAGCCTGTCAGCTCGTCCAGGGTCAGTGGCCGATCCAGACTCTCCCGCTTGCCGTCGTCTAAGACCTGCGTGATAGACGACAGGAAGTTGCGGGAGGCTGTGGATTCTGTGGCCTTTTCCTCGTACAGACCGGCATAGAAGGACTTGCAGATCCTCAGTATGTCGGTCTGCGAGGACGCGACTGAGCCGTCCTCTTCCTTAAGGTTGTGGATCACAGAGCTCCCCCTGTGCACCTTTTGGAAGAAGAAGCGTGAGCACGTCTCGTCCTGCTCCACGGTTTGGACCCTTGATCGGAAGATGATCTTGGAGGATTCCGCGGCGAGGTGCTGGGCTTGCCGGCCCTTCACCTCTCGCAGTTCCTCCCTGACATCCACCCCCTTCGACTGCAGAAGGAGAAGTTGCTGCAACTCTGTCTGGAGTTTACGCAGTTCCCTCTGCTCCTGCCTTGCCTTCTGAATACCCTTGCGGATGAAGAACCTCTTAATGTTCTCCTTGGTGGCTTCCCACCAGTGAACCGGGGAATCAAAGAAGGCTTTCAAGGTTCTCCAACCTGTGTACTCCCTCTCTAGTTCCTCGATGTTCTCTGAGGTCAGCAGCTTTACGTTCAGCTTCCACGTCCCCCTGCCTGCCTTCTGGTCCTCCCGTAAGTGACAGGTGGCTCTCAGAAGGCAGTGGTCAGAGAAGAACACCGGCGTGACGTCGGTGGACCTGACCGTGAGGGACTCAGACAGGAAGAGGAAGTCGATCCGGGAGCGGGCTGAGCCGTCCGATCGTGTCCAGGTGGCTTGCGGCTGTGCTCCACCTGTGGGGGTGCCAAAGGCGTCGCGCAGCTTGGCTGTCTTCACTATTTCCCTCAGGAGTCTAGAGGTACTGTCTAGCCTGCCGTCGGCACTGCCGGGTCCTCCAGCCGCATCAATGGTGCAATTGAAGTCTCCGGCCAGAACGACCGGCTGGGTCGTCACCAGCAGCCGTGGGAGCTGCTCGAAGACGGCCAGCCGCTCGCTCCGCACGGGGGAGGCGTACATGTTGATCAGCCGGAGCGGAGTGCCCCGGTATTTGACGTCTGCTACCAGGAGGCGCCCCGCAACCACCTCTTTAACTTGGGTGATTGAGAAGTTGCCTCCCCGCAGCAGAATCCCCAGGCCGGAAGCGCGACAATCGTTGCCCCCCGACCACACCGACAAACCTTTTTTCCACCACCGTGACCACCTCCGGTAGTTACGGAGATGTGGTAGTCCACACTCCTGGAGGAAGGTCACATCGGCCTTTACAGTGTCCAGGTACTGGAGCGTGCTGACGCATCGCCCAGTACTCTTCAAACTTCGCACATTCAAGCACGCCAATTTAAGGTCTGCCATCGTTAAGTCTTTTATTTTGGCTGCTCTCCGTCCTCGCTCTTGCCATCCTGAGCCTTCATCCCCACCGCCTTTGTGAAGTTTTCCACCTCCTGTGGGCTCAGGTACTGCTGGTAGTACTCCTCCGTGTGTGGCCGTTCTGGTTCTGGGTCTGGGCCCGGGGGGTTGCTGACTTCCTGGGCTGCTTCCCCTTCCGGCTGCTGGGTACCAGCCGTGGCTCTGCTCCCGGATTCCCGGAGCTCTGTGCGTCTGCTGCTCTCCGCCTCCTGTACTTGGGGGGTGGCCAGCAGACTTTCTCCCCTCTCTCTCCTCCTCTCCACCTGTTCTGCCAGCCGCTTCTTCCGCCGGGGCTGCTGGCCTCCCCCAACTCCTTCCTCCTCTGAAGAGGACAGGGTACCAGGGGCTGCGTGGTTCCCTGCCCTTTTCTGGCGTTGCTCCGCCTTCTGTCGCTTGGCCGCCGCCTTTTGGGTCTTTTTTCGTTTCACGACCTTCCATTCGGTTTCCGCCTCCGCTCTCCCCTCCTCCATGGACTCCTGCTCGTCGTTTGCCTGGTCCTGGAGGGTCTGCAGTGGGGTGGCAGGTCTTGGGGTGCTTGCACCTTCCTCCCTGGTCTCGTCATCCGTCCTGTCGGGTGCCTCATCTGCAGCGCTGGCGGGTACGTCCGCATCAGCCTGGGCCCTTTCAGGGCCAGCACCTCCCCTGGTCGCCTGTGCGTAGGTGCCCCCACGCTTCGGGCAGGCTCTGTACAGGTGGCCGGCCTGTCCGCAGAGGTTGCAGGCCTTGGCCTGCGTGCAGTCTTTGGTCAGGTGGCCTTCCATTTTACAGTTCTTGCACATCACCACCCTGCACTGGGCTGCGATGTGCCCTTCCTTGCCGCAGTTTCGGCACACCCTGGGTTGTCCCGCGTACACCATGTACCCTCGGTTCCCTCCGATGGCGAAGACGGAGGGGGGGTGGATGATGCCGCCGTTGGAATCCAACCTCAGCTTCACCTTCACCTGCCGTTTGCTGGTCCAGATTCCCAGCCCGTCCTTCACATCTGCTGGTGCTCCTACGCTCTCCACATACCGAGCGAGGAACGTAAGGACATCTACCACTGGCACGTGCGGGTTGAACATGTGCACCGTGATTGTCCTTTCCTGTTGCGTAGCCGTTGCAAAGAGGGGCTGTGCTTTCAGCAGCGACAGCGGCGCCTCTGTCCCCTTCAGCTGAAGCTGCTGGTACAGCTTCTGCCACCCTGCAGCCTGCCGGAAAGTGACATCGAAGAAGCCTGCGAAGTCCTGAACACAGTAGATGTCATCGGGCGTAAATCCGCAGCAATCCAGCAAGACCTTCCGGATGAAGGTCTCTCGGGTGAAGCCGGTGCCCCCGTTCCGGTCTCGACAGTGTTCTTGATACCCTGGCCTCGAGCTGATGTACTGCTCGCTGCTGCCATCTTCTAACTCACTGCTGTCGTCGCTGGTATGGGGTGTTAGATTGGAGGCCAATCAGCATTAGGATCCACCCCTGCGTCAGCGCGAACTCTCCTCCTCCGCCTTCTGGTCTGATAAGAACAGATACTACACTTGATCTTAGCCAAAAGGCCGAGAAGCGATGCAGGCGGCCTCTTGAGTCGGCTACATCCTGCCTAGCCTCTGGTGTTTAGATTGAAGCAGGAGGCCTGGCAAAGACCTTGCTGCCCTGGCCCGCTGGCAGCTCTCCCCTAGGTTGTCTGGGATCGGTGGGTGTGCTGGACAGCTGTTGCCTACCTGGTCCGTCCTGAGTGCAACTTGTCAGAGGCTATGTAAAGCTGCCAGTGATCCACCAATCATCTGGGAGTGGGGCCGTACCTACGGGCGCCTACGTCACTGGCACACTGCCTACGTCAAGGCTGCCGGCTTCCTCGGCTGGCTCCCAGGTCGGTCTCAGAGGCTGGCTCAACTTGCACTGCTCTCCTGGTCGTGGGAGGCTGGTCACGCTGTCCTGTCTGCACAAAAGTCTGCAGGGGGAGTGGGAGCAGGCCGCTCGGCCCTTCAAGGGCGTCCCTGCACTCGGCAAAGAGAGCGCGCCTCTCGGCTTTGCGTGCCCCAGCTGGCTGGCGCATCCAGCTGAACGGTCTCCTTCGGAGGCTCTGCCCTCTCCGGGAGGGAGCGAGCGGATGGGACTGCACCGGGCGACAAAGGCAGAGGCCACGTGCGCCGCTCAAGACCGGTTACGAGGTTTGTGGACGTGGCCAAAGTCCGCGGGCAGAAAAGCCTCCTGGCAAGCTTGGGAATAGGAAGATGTCAGCTACAGGTGTGCCTGAGGAGAAACAATGGGTGTGCTCTCCAAGCCGAAGGCTGAAGTGCAGCCATTCACACCTCTGTGCCTTTATTTTGATGTGTGTGGAATTACAATTGTTGAGTGGCTTGAGTTTGTTTCATCTCACAGAAGCTGTAGACTTTGCGTCTGCACAGGCTATCATTGGACACAGTGGTGTCTTCTCCCCTGCTCCCCCACCACCTTTTTTTACCAGGGTGGATGGGGGTGGGTGGGTGTGTGTGTGTGTCTGTCTGTCTCTCTGTGTCTGTCTCTGTCTCTCTCACCCACCGACACAAACACACATGGAATGCTGAGGGATCTGGCAGGGTCGGTCTGTCTCTCTCTCTCACTCACTCAATCTCACACACACACAGAGTCACAGACACACGTGCACACGGGGGTGTGTGGGGGTGGGTGTGTGTGTGTGTTTGTGTGTGTGTGTGTGTCTGTCTCTCTGTGTCTGTCTCTGTCTCTGTCTCTCTCACCCACCGACACAAACACACATGGAATGCTGAGGGATCTGGCAGGGTCTGTCTCTCTCTCTCACTCAATCTCACACACACACAGAGTCACAGACACACGTGCACACGGGGGTGTGTGGAGGTGGGTGGGTGTGTGTGTGTGTGTGTGTGTGTGTCTGTCTGTCTCTCTGTCTCTGTCTCTGTCTCTCTCACCCACCGACACAAACACACATGGAATGCTGAGGGATCTGGCAGGGTCTGTCTCTCTCTCTCTCACTCACTCACTCACTCACTCACTCACTCACTCACTCATCATCTCTCTCTCTCACACACACACACACACACACAGAGTCACAGACACACGTGCACACGGAGTGCTGAGGGATCTGCCAAGCTGTACAGAGGGCAGTAAAGGGAGAAGGGCCGAGGCCCTTCATTATGCCTCTGTGCTGACGCCTGAGCAGACTGACTGGTTTTGCAGCGGGGTGGGTGCACGGATGTAGAAACAGGAGGGAGGGCACGGCAGGAGGGAAATGTGTCGCGGGCTGACGGCGGCCCTGTGCCCCACTGCTCTGCAGGTGCGTTTTTGGCCGGCATGGCTCAGTGGTGGAGTGGGTGGGCGCGTGTGCGCGCCGTGGAAGGAAAGGGGTACTGATTATGCCTTGGTTGTGAAACAGGAAACGGATCGGCGAAATGCCTGCCGGAGGGAGGCACAGTGCCGTGCGTGAAGCAGGGGCACGTGGACGGATGTGGCAATTGTGGAGACGTGCGCCAAAGCTGGACGCCGAGTAGGTAGGTGTAAGCATGAGACGTTTGAGTGATCTTGGGGTTTGGGACGTGATTCTGAGCGAGGCTAGAGATGCACTGCACTGCCGATGTATATTGGGGAGGTCTGAGTGGGTGGAGTGGGGGGTTGTGCCTCTGCCTTACCTTGAACGGTGGGCGGGGCTTTGGGCCTGGGGCAGGCAGACGCATCAGAGGAGGCCAGGAGGCCAGGCCAGGCCAGGGCAGGGCAGGTAGGCAGAGTTTTGCTGATGCTATGGCTAGGTGGTGATGCTTGTAGCTGGTCTGTCTGTCTGGGCAGGAGAGCAGCAGTCTTGGCAGTCTGGTGCAGGCGGGGAGGATGCAGGGTGCAGGAGCACCGGGCCCTGTTGTGCCGGCGGCGGCGGCGCCCCGTTGCTCTGTAGCCGGGCTCCATCGGATGCCTCCCTCCCTTCCTTCCTTCCTCCCTCCCGTCCGCGTGCCCTGGCTGCTGGCACACTTGAACGAGCCTGCCTGTCCGACAGGCTGGCTGGCTGCTGGTGAAATTGCAGCAGAGCCAGTGACTCGATATCGTTCGTTCCTTCCTTCCTTCCTTCCTTCCTTCCTTCCTTCCTTCCTTCGCCCGCCCGTCCATCCGTCCGTCCGTCCGTCGCGTCCTCCGTTGGCTTCAAGGAGCAGCTGAGAAGCCTGAGCCTGAGAAGTGGAGCGAGTGTGGCGGGACAGAAAAGGTCTTTCGGCCTGCTCCACTTCACTCTGCTTCTGTGCTTGGTGCAGGCAGCAGCCGAGTGAGCAGGCATCAGAATGAGTGCGCCGGTTGAGCAGTTTGCTTCAGGAATGAATGCCAAGGGGCATCTCTCATGAAGTTGCTGCCTTGCCTGCAGCACCTGATCTGGTTGCAGCCCGGATGTGCACTTGATCTTAGCCAAACGGCCCAGATATGATGCCCGTGCTGTTGTTGAGTTGTCTGCACATTGCGTGAGTGAGTGAGTGAGTGAGCTGTATCGACAGACAGACACAGACACAGGAGAGGTGTAGAGCAAGCAGCTCTCCTCTCTCTCCATGTGCGTGCATGCTTGTCTGTGCTGCTGTGCCGCCGCCGCCGCCTGATGGAGCTTTCGTCGTTTTTCTTTTCTTTGCTACTTTGAAATTCCCCAGAAGGGGAGTGCACCGTTCCCAGAGGCACTGCAATACCGGGTCGATGCGTGGAGTGGACGGAGCAAGCCCCTATTCCATCTCCCTGTTCCAAAAATCAATTTAATATATGGTCCCCAGATAAGGGACGTATCAGATATTAAACTGATAAGAACAGATACTACACTTGATCTTAGCCAAAAGGCCGAGAAGCGATGCAGGCGGCCTCTTGAGTCGGCTACATCCTGCCTAGCCTCTGGTGTTTAGATTGAAGCAGGAGGCCTGGCAAAGACCTTGCTGCCCTGGCCCGCTGGCAGCTCTCCCCTAGGTTGTCTGGGATCGGTGGGTGTGCTGGACAGCTGTTGCCTACCTGGTCCGTCCTGAGTGCAACTTGTCAGAGGCTATGTAAAGCTGCCAGTGATCCACCAATCATCTGGGAGTGGGGCCGTACCTACGGGCGCCTACGTCACTGGCACACTGCCTACGTCAAGGCTGCCGGCTTCCTCGGCTGGCTCCCAGGTCGGTCTCAGAGGCTGGCTCAACTTGCACTGCTCTCCTGGTCGTGGGAGGCTGGTCACGCTGTCCTGTCTGCACAAAAGTCTGCAGGGGGAGTGGGAGCAGGCCGCTCGGCCCTTCAAGGGCGTCCCTGCACTCGGCAAAGAGAGCGCGCCTCTCGGCTTTGCGTGCCCCAGCTGGCTGGCGCATCCAGCTGAACGGTCTCCTTCGGAGGCTCTGCCCTCTCCGGGAGGGAGCGAGCGGATGGGACTGCACCGGGCGACAAAGGCAGAGGCCACGTGCGCCGCTCAAGACCGGTTACGAGGTTTGTGGACGTGGCCAAAGTCCGCGGGCAGAAAAGCCTCCTGGCAAGCTTGGGAATAGGAAGATGTCAGCTACAGGTGTGCCTGAGGAGAAACAATGGGTGTGCTCTCCAAGCCGAAGGCTGAAGTGCAGCCATTCACACCTCTGTGCCTTTATTTTGATGTGTGTGGAATTACAATTGTTGAGTGGCTTGAGTTTGTTTCATCTCACAGAAGCTGTAGACTTTGCGTCTGCACAGGCTATCATTGGACACAGTGGTGTCTTCTCCCCTGCTCCCCCACCACCTTTTTTTACCAGGGTGGATGGGGGTGGGTGGGTGTGTGTGTGTGTCTGTCTGTCTCTCTGTGTCTGTCTCTGTCTCTCTCACCCACCGACACAAACACACATGGAATGCTGAGGGATCTGGCAGGGTCGGTCTGTCTCTCTCTCTCACTCACTCAATCTCACACACACACAGAGTCACAGACACACGTGCACACGGGGGTGTGTGGGGGTGGGTGTGTGTGTGTGTTTGTGTGTGTGTGTGTGTCTGTCTCTCTGTGTCTGTCTCTGTCTCTGTCTCTCTCACCCACCGACACAAACACACATGGAATGCTGAGGGATCTGGCAGGGTCTGTCTCTCTCTCTCACTCAATCTCACACACACACAGAGTCACAGACACACGTGCACACGGGGGTGTGTGGAGGTGGGTGGGTGTGTGTGTGTGTGTGTGTGTGTGTCTGTCTGTCTCTCTGTCTCTGTCTCTGTCTCTCTCACCCACCGACACAAACACACATGGAATGCTGAGGGATCTGGCAGGGTCTGTCTCTCTCTCTCTCACTCACTCACTCACTCACTCACTCACTCACTCACTCACTCACTCAATCTCTCTCTCTCACACACACACACACACACACAGAGTCACAGACACACGTGCACACGGAGTGCTGAGGGATCTGCCAAGCTGTACAGAGGGCAGTAAAGGGAGAAGGGCCGAGGCCCTTCATTATGCCTCTGTGCTGACGCCTGAGCAGACTGACTGGTTTTGCAGCGGGGTGGGTGCACGGATGTAGAAACAGGAGGGAGGGCACGGCAGGAGGGAAATGTGTCGCGGGCTGACGGCGGCCCTGTGCCCCACTGCTCTGCAGGTGCGTTTTTGGCCGGCATGGCTCAGTGGTGGAGTGGGTGGGCGCGTGTGCGCGCCGTGGAAGGAAAGGGGTACTGATTATGCCTTGGTTGTGAAACAGGAAACGGATCGGCGAAATGCCTGCCGGAGGGAGGCACAGTGCCGTGCGTGAAGCAGGGGCACGTGGACGGATGTGGCAATTGTGGAGACGTGCGCCAAAGCTGGACGCCGAGTAGGTAGGTGTAAGCATGAGACGTTTGAGTGATCTTGGGGTTTGGGACGTGATTCTGAGCGAGGCTAGAGATGCACTGCACTGCCGATGTATATTGGGGAGGTCTGAGTGGGTGGAGTGGGGGGTTGTGCCTCTGCCTTACCTTGAACGGTGGGCGGGGCTTTGGGCCTGGGGCAGGCAGACGCATCAGAGGAGGCCAGGAGGCCAGGCCAGGCCAGGGCAGGGCAGGTAGGCAGAGTTTTGCTGATGCTATGGCTAGGTGGTGATGCTTGTAGCTGGTCTGTCTGTCTGGGCAGGAGAGCAGCAGTCTTGGCAGTCTGGTGCAGGCGGGGAGGATGCAGGGTGCAGGAGCACCGGGCCCTGTTGTGCCGGCGGCGGCGGCGCCCCGTTGCTCTGTAGCCGGGCTCCATCGGATGCCTCCCTCCCTTCCTTCCTTCCTCCCTCCCGTCCGCGTGCCCTGGCTGCTGGCACACTTGAACGAGCCTGCCTGTCCGACAGGCTGGCTGGCTGCTGGTGAAATTGCAGCAGAGCCAGTGACTCGATATCGTTCGTTCCTTCCTTCCTTCCTTCCTTCCTTCCTTCCTTCCTTCCTTCGCCCGCCCGTCCATCCGTCCGTCCGTCCGTCGCGTCCTCCGTTGGCTTCAAGGAGCAGCTGAGAAGCCTGAGCCTGAGAAGTGGAGCGAGTGTGGCGGGACAGAAAAGGTCTTTCGGCCTGCTCCACTTCACTCTGCTTCTGTGCTTGGTGCAGGCAGCAGCCGAGTGAGCAGGCATCAGAATGAGTGCGCCGGTTGAGCAGTTTGCTTCAGGAATGAATGCCAAGGGGCATCTCTCATGAAGTTGCTGCCTTGCCTGCAGCACCTGATCTGGTTGCAGCCCGGATGTGCACTTGATCTTAGCCAAACGGCCCAGATATGATGCCCGTGCTGTTGTTGAGTTGTCTGCACATTGCGTGAGTGAGTGAGTGAGTGAGCTGTATCGACAGACAGACACAGACACAGGAGAGGTGTAGAGCAAGCAGCTCTCCTCTCTCTCCATGTGCGTGCATGCTTGTCTGTGCTGCTGTGCCGCCGCCGCCGCCTGATGGAGCTTTCGTCGTTTTTCTTTTCTTTGCTACTTTGAAATTCCCCAGAAGGGGAGTGCACCGTTCCCAGAGGCACTGCAATACCGGGTCGATGCGTGGAGTGGACGGAGCAAGCCCCTATTCCATCTCCCTGTTCCAAAAATCAATTTAATATATGGTCCCCAGATAAGGGACGTATCAGATATTAAACTGATAAGAACAGATACTACACTTGATCTTAGCCAAAAGGCCGAGAAGCGATGCAGGCGGCCTCTTGAGTCGGCTACATCCTGCCTAGCCTCTGGTGTTTAGATTGAAGCAGGAGGCCTGGCAAAGACCTTGCTGCCCTGGCCCGCTGGCAGCTCTCCCCTAGGTTGTCTGGGATCGGTGGGTGTGCTGGACAGCTGTTGCCTACCTGGTCCGTCCTGAGTGCAACTTGTCAGAGGCTATGTAAAGCTGCCAGTGATCCACCAATCATCTGGGAGTGGGGCCGTACCTACGGGCGCCTACGTCACTGGCACACTGCCTACGTCAAGGCTGCCGGCTTCCTCGGCTGGCTCCCAGGTCGGTCTCAGAGGCTGGCTCAACTTGCACTGCTCTCCTGGTCGTGGGAGGCTGGTCACGCTGTCCTGTCTGCACAAAAGTCTGCAGGGGGAGTGGGAGCAGGCCGCTCGGCCCTTCAAGGGCGTCCCTGCACTCGGCAAAGAGAGCGCGCCTCTCGGCTTTGCGTGCCCCAGCTGGCTGGCGCATCCAGCTGAACGGTCTCCTTCGGAGGCTCTGCCCTCTCCGGGAGGGAGCGAGCGGATGGGACTGCACCGGGCGACAAAGGCAGAGGCCACGTGCGCCGCTCAAGACCGGTTACGAGGTTTGTGGACGTGGCCAAAGTCCGCGGGCAGAAAAGCCTCCTGGCAAGCTTGGGAATAGGAAGATGTCAGCTACAGGTGTGCCTGAGGAGAAACAATGGGTGTGCTCTCCAAGCCGAAGGCTGAAGTGCAGCCATTCACACCTCTGTGCCTTTATTTTGATGTGTGTGGAATTACAATTGTTGAGTGGCTTGAGTTTGTTTCATCTCACAGAAGCTGTAGACTTTGCGTCTGCACAGGCTATCATTGGACACAGTGGTGTCTTCTCCCCTGCTCCCCCACCACCTTTTTTTACCAGGGTGGATGGGGGTGGGTGGGTGTGTGTGTGTGTCTGTCTGTCTCTCTGTGTCTGTCTCTGTCTCTCTCACCCACCGACACAAACACACATGGAATGCTGAGGGATCTGGCAGGGTCGGTCTGTCTCTCTCTCTCACTCACTCAATCTCACACACACACAGAGTCACAGACACACGTGCACACGGGGGTGTGTGGGGGTGGGTGTGTGTGTGTGTTTGTGTGTGTGTGTGTGTCTGTCTCTCTGTGTCTGTCTCTGTCTCTGTCTCTCTCACCCACCGACACAAACACACATGGAATGCTGAGGGATCTGGCAGGGTCTGTCTCTCTCTCTCACTCAATCTCACACACACACAGAGTCACAGACACACGTGCACACGGGGGTGTGTGGAGGTGGGTGGGGGTGTGTGTGTGTGTGTGTGTGTGTCTGTCTGTCTCTCTGTCTCTGTCTCTGTCTCTCTCACCCACCGACACAAACACACATGGAATGCTGAGGGATCTGGCAGGGTCTGTCTCTCTCTCTCTCACTCACTCACTCACTCACTCACTCACTCACTCAATCTCTCTCTCTCACACACACACACACACACACAGAGTCACAGACACACGTGCACACGGAGTGCTGAGGGATCTGCCAAGCTGTACAGAGGGCAGTAAAGGGAGAAGGGCCGAGGCCCTTCATTATGCCTCTGTGCTGACGCCTGAGCAGACTGACTGGTTTTGCAGCGGGGTGGGTGCACGGATGTAGAAACAGGAGGGAGGGCACGGCAGGAGGGAAATGTGTCGCGGGCTGACGGCGGCCCTGTGCCCCACTGCTCTGCAGGTGCGTTTTTGGCCGGCATGGCTCAGTGGTGGAGTGGGTGGGCGCGTGTGCGCGCCGTGGAAGGAAAGGGGTACTGATTATGCCTTGGTTGTGAAACAGGAAACGGATCGGCGAAATGCCTGCCGGAGGGAGGCACAGTGCCGTGCGTGAAGCAGGGGCACGTGGACGGATGTGGCAATTGTGGAGACGTGCGCCAAAGCTGGACGCCGAGTAGGTAGGTGTAAGCATGAGACGTTTGAGTGATCTTGGGGTTTGGGACGTGATTCTGAGCGAGGCTAGAGATGCACTGCACTGCCGATGTATATTGGGGAGGTCTGAGTGGGTGGAGTGGGGGGTTGTGCCTCTGCCTTACCTTGAACGGTGGGCGGGGCTTTGGGCCTGGGGCAGGCAGACGCATCAGAGGAGGCCAGGAGGCCAGGCCAGGCCAGGGCAGGGCAGGTAGGCAGAGTTTTGCTGATGCTATGGCTAGGTGGTGATGCTTGTAGCTGGTCTGTCTGTCTGGGCAGGAGAGCAGCAGTCTTGGCAGTCTGGTGCAGGCGGGGAGGATGCAGGGTGCAGGAGCACCGGGCCCTGTTGTGCCGGCGGCGGCGGCGCCCCGTTGCTCTGTAGCCGGGCTCCATCGGATGCCTCCCTCCCTTCCTTCCTTCCTCCCTCCCGTCCGCGTGCCCTGGCTGCTGGCACACTTGAACGAGCCTGCCTGTCCGACAGGCTGGCTGGCTGCTGGTGAAATTGCAGCAGAGCCAGTGACTCGATATCGTTCGTTCCTTCCTTCCTTCCTTCCTTCCTTCCTTCCTTCCTTCCTTCGCCCGCCCGTCCATCCGTCCGTCCGTCCGTCGCGTCCTCCGTTGGCTTCAAGGAGCAGCTGAGAAGCCTGAGCCTGAGAAGTGGAGCGAGTGTGGCGGGACAGAAAAGGTCTTTCGGCCTGCTCCACTTCACTCTGCTTCTGTGCTTGGTGCAGGCAGCAGCCGAGTGAGCAGGCATCAGAATGAGTGCGCCGGTTGAGCAGTTTGCTTCAGGAATGAATGCCAAGGGGCATCTCTCATGAAGTTGCTGCCTTGCCTGCAGCACCTGATCTGGTTGCAGCCCGGATGTGCACTTGATCTTAGCCAAACGGCCCAGATATGATGCCCGTGCTGTTGTTGAGTTGTCTGCACATTGCGTGAGTGAGTGAGTGAGTGAGCTGTATCGACAGACAGACACAGACACAGGAGAGGTGTAGAGCAAGCAGCTCTCCTCTCTCTCCATGTGCGTGCATGCTTGTCTGTGCTGCTGTGCCGCCGCCGCCGCCTGATGGAGCTTTCGTCGTTTTTCTTTTCTTTGCTACTTTGAAATTCCCCAGAAGGGGAGTGCACCGTTCCCAGAGGCACTGCAATACCGGGTCGATGCGTGGAGTGGACGGAGCAAGCCCCTATTCCATCTCCCTGTTCCAAAAATCAATTTAATATATGGTCCCCAGATAAGGGACGTATCAGATATTAAACTGATAAGAACAGATACTACACTTGATCTTAGCCAAAAGGCCGAGAAGCGATGCAGGCGGCCTCTTGAGTCGGCTACATCCTGCCTAGCCTCTGGTGTTTAGATTGAAGCAGGAGGCCTGGCAAAGACCTTGCTGCCCTGGCCCGCTGGCAGCTCTCCCCTAGGTTGTCTGGGATCGGTGGGTGTGCTGGACAGCTGTTGCCTACCTGGTCCGTCCTGAGTGCAACTTGTCAGAGGCTATGTAAAGCTGCCAGTGATCCACCAATCATCTGGGAGTGGGGCCGTACCTACGGGCGCCTACGTCACTGGCACACTGCCTACGTCAAGGCTGCCGGCTTCCTCGGCTGGCTCCCAGGTCGGTCTCAGAGGCTGGCTCAACTTGCACTGCTCTCCTGGTCGTGGGAGGCTGGTCACGCTGTCCTGTCTGCACAAAAGTCTGCAGGGGGAGTGGGAGCAGGCCGCTCGGCCCTTCAAGGGCGTCCCTGCACTCGGCAAAGAGAGCGCGCCTCTCGGCTTTGCGTGCCCCAGCTGGCTGGCGCATCCAGCTGAACGGTCTCCTTCGGAGGCTCTGCCCTCTCCGGGAGGGAGCGAGCGGATGGGACTGCACCGGGCGACAAAGGCAGAGGCCACGTGCGCCGCTCAAGACCGGTTACGAGGTTTGTGGACGTGGCCAAAGTCCGCGGGCAGAAAAGCCTCCTGGCAAGCTTGGGAATAGGAAGATGTCAGCTACAGGTGTGCCTGAGGAGAAACAATGGGTGTGCTCTCCAAGCCGAAGGCTGAAGTGCAGCCATTCACACCTCTGTGCCTTTATTTTGATGTGTGTGGAATTACAATTGTTGAGTGGCTTGAGTTTGTTTCATCTCACAGAAGCTGTAGACTTTGCGTCTGCACAGGCTATCATTGGACACAGTGGTGTCTTCTCCCCTGCTCCCCCACCACCTTTTTTTACCAGGGTGGATGGGGGTGGGTGGGTGTGTGTGTGTGTCTGTCTGTCTCTCTGTGTCTGTCTCTGTCTCTCTCACCCACCGACACAAACACACATGGAATGCTGAGGGATCTGGCAGGGTCGGTCTGTCTCTCTCTCTCACTCACTCAATCTCACACACACACAGAGTCACAGACACACGTGCACACGGGGGTGTGTGGGGGTGGGTGTGTGTGTGTGTTTGTGTGTGTGTGTGTGTCTGTCTCTCTGTGTCTGTCTCTGTCTCTGTCTCTCTCACCCACCGACACAAACACACATGGAATGCTGAGGGATCTGGCAGGGTCTGTCTCTCTCTCTCACTCAATCTCACACACACACAGAGTCACAGACACACGTGCACACGGGGGTGTGTGGAGGTGGGTGGGTGTGTGTGTGTGTGTGTGTGTGTGTCTGTCTGTCTCTCTGTCTCTGTCTCTGTCTCTCTCACCCACCGACACAAACACACATGGAATGCTGAGGGATCTGGCAGGGTCTGTCTCTCTCTCTCTCACTCACTCACTCACTCACTCACTCACTCACTCACTCACTCACTCAATCTCTCTCTCTCACACACACACACACACACACAGAGTCACAGACACACGTGCACACGGAGTGCTGAGGGATCTGCCAAGCTGTACAGAGGGCAGTAAAGGGAGAAGGGCCGAGGCCCTTCATTATGCCTCTGTGCTGACGCCTGAGCAGACTGACTGGTTTTGCAGCGGGGTGGGTGCACGGATGTAGAAACAGGAGGGAGGGCACGGCAGGAGGGAAATGTGTCGCGGGCTGACGGCGGCCCTGTGCCCCACTGCTCTGCAGGTGCGTTTTTGGCCGGCATGGCTCAGTGGTGGAGTGGGTGGGCGCGTGTGCGCGCCGTGGAAGGAAAGGGGTACTGATTATGCCTTGGTTGTGAAACAGGAAACGGATCGGCGAAATGCCTGCCGGAGGGAGGCACAGTGCCGTGCGTGAAGCAGGGGCACGTGGACGGATGTGGCAATTGTGGAGACGTGCGCCAAAGCTGGACGCCGAGTAGGTAGGTGTAAGCATGAGACGTTTGAGTGATCTTGGGGTTTGGGACGTGATTCTGAGCGAGGCTAGAGATGCACTGCACTGCCGATGTATATTGGGGAGGTCTGAGTGGGTGGAGTGGGGGGTTGTGCCTCTGCCTTACCTTGAACGGTGGGCGGGGCTTTGGGCCTGGGGCAGGCAGACGCATCAGAGGAGGCCAGGAGGCCAGGCCAGGCCAGGGCAGGGCAGGTAGGCAGAGTTTTGCTGATGCTATGGCTAGGTGGTGATGCTTGTAGCTGGTCTGTCTGTCTGGGCAGGAGAGCAGCAGTCTTGGCAGTCTGGTGCAGGCGGGGAAGATGCAGGGTGCAGGAGCACCGGGCCCTGTTGTGCCGGCGGCGGCGGCGCCCCGTTGCTCTGTAGCCGGGCTCCATCGGATGCCTCCCTCCCTTCCTTCCTTCCTCCCTCCCGTCCGCGTGCCCTGGCTGCTGGCACACTTGAACGAGCCTGCCTGTCCGACAGGCTGGCTGGCTGCTGGTGAAATTGCAGCAGAGCCAGTGACTCGATATCGTTCGTTCCTTCCTTCCTTCCTTCCTTCCTTCCTTCCTTCCTTCCTTCGCCCGCCCGTCCATCCGTCCGTCCGTCCGTCGCGTCCTCCGTTGGCTTCAAGGAGCAGCTGAGAAGCCTGAGCCTGAGAAGTGGAGCGAGTGTGGCGGGACAGAAAAGGTCTTTCGGCCTGCTCCACTTCACTCTGCTTCTGTGCTTGGTGCAGGCAGCAGCCGAGTGAGCAGGCATCAGAATGAGTGCGCCGGTTGAGCAGTTTGCTTCAGGAATGAATGCCAAGGGGCATCTCTCATGAAGTTGCTGCCTTGCCTGCAGCACCTGATCTGGTTGCAGCCCGGATGTGCACTTGATCTTAGCCAAACGGCCCAGATATGATGCCCGTGCTGTTGTTGAGTTGTCTGCACATTGCGTGAGTGAGTGAGTGAGTGAGCTGTATCGACAGACAGACACAGACACAGGAGAGGTGTAGAGCAAGCAGCTCTCCTCTCTCTCCATGTGCGTGCATGCTTGTCTGTGCTGCTGTGCCGCCGCCGCCGCCTGATGGAGCTTTCGTCGTTTTTCTTTTCTTTGCTACTTTGAAATTCCCCAGAAGGGGAGTGCACCGTTCCCAGAGGCACTGCAATACCGGGTCGATGCGTGGAGTGGACGGAGCAAGCCCCTATTCCATCTCCCTGTTCCAAAAATCAATTTAATATATGGTCCCCAGATAAGGGACGTATCAGATATTAAACTGATAAGAACAGATTTTTTTTTTTTTTTTTTATTTCAAAATATACTTTATTCAAAAATAAATATATACAATAAACCATTCAATAACTTTTCATCCTTTACATACGTTTCCATTATACTCAGTAAAATACCCGTGTTTATAGCCACCCACGTGGCACTCCAGTAGTTCAGCTTAGCATCTCATTGTTGAGGGGTATCCTCCCCGCCCACCGACCCCTCCCACTCCCACGGGTGGAGAAACCTATACTGTGGTCCTTCCCCACCGGGCCCTTGCGGTGGCTGCACCAAGTTTCAGTGCGTCCCTCAGCACGTACTCCTGCAGCCGAGAGTGTGCCAGTCGGCAGCATTCTCCCACGGACATCTCCATGTGCTGGTAGATCATCAAGTTTCGGGCTGACCAAATAGCGTCTTTCACCGAGTTGATGATCTGCCAGCAGCACCGGATGTTGGTCTCCGTGTGCGTCCCCGGGAACAGCCCGTAGATCAGAGAGTCCTCTGTCACGCAGCTGCTGGGGATGAAACGTGACACTAGCCCGTCCATCCTCCTCCACACCCTCTTTGCGAACTGGCAGTGTGCAAAGAGGTGGGTCACAGACTCCTCCTCACTGCAGTCCTCCCGTGGGCAGTGGGGTGCGGAGACGACGTTCCGGGCGTACAGGAGGGCTCTGACTGGGAGGGCCCCTCTCACCGCCAGCCAGGCGAGGTCTTGGTGCCTGTTGGTGAGATCTGGCGATGAGGCATTTTGCCAGATGAACTGGACAGTCTGCTCAGGGAACCACCCCACTGTGTCCATCACGTCCTTCTCCTGCAGTGCCTGCAGGACACTTCGTGCCGACCACTGCCTGATGGCCTTGTGGTCAAAGGCGTTCTCCTGGAAGAACTTTGCTACGTGGGATAGGTATGCCGGCAACGACCAGCTGACTGGGGCGTTGCGCGGGAGTGGGGCCAGACCCATCCTTCGCAGCCAGGGCGACAAGTAGAACCTGGGCACATAGTGGTACTTGGTGCCCACATACCTGGGCTCTACACACAACCTGATGCAGCCACATACGAAGCTGGCCATCAGGGTGAGGGCGACATTGGGGACGTTCTTGCCCCCGTTGTCCAGGGACTTGTGCATGGCGGTCCGTCTCACCCGCTCCATCTTGGATCCCCAGACGAATCTGAAGACAGCCCGGGTGATTTCCGAGCTGTAGGAGCGGGGGACGGGCCAGACCTGCGCCAAGTACAGCAGCCCTGAGAGCACCTCACACCTGATGACCAGGTTCTTGCCCGTTATCGACAGGGAGCGCCCTCCCCACAGTCCCAGTTTCTGTTTCACCTTGGCAGTCCGCTCCTGCCAGTTCTTGTTGCACGCCTCAGCCCCTCCGAACCAGATCCCCAACACCTTCACGTGGTCAGACCTGATGGTGAAGGGGACGCTGGATCGGTCGGGCCAGTTGCCAAAGAGCATGGCTTCGCTCTTCGTGCGGTTGACCCTGGCCCCCGACGCTAGCTCGACCTGTTCGCAGGTGCCAATCAACCTGCGAACTGACCTCGGATCAGAGCAGAAGACGGTGACGTCGTCCATGTACAGGGAGGTTTTCACTTGGGTCCCTCCACTGCCTGGCAGCGTCACCCCTCTTATGCCCTCATCCCTCCTGATGGCTTCCACAAAGGGTTCTATGCAGCAGACAAACAAGACAGGGGAGAGGGGGCAGCCCTGCCTGACTCCAGACCTGATGGGGAAGCTGTCTGTTTCCCACCCGTTGACCTGGACTGCACTACGGATGTCTGTGTAGAGCAGTCTGATCCAATTCCGGATTCCCTCCCCAAATCCCATTTTGGAGAGCACGTCCGCCATGTACATGTGCGATATCCTGTCGAAGGCTTTCTCCTGGTCCAAGCTGACCAGGCAGGCGTCCACCCCCCTGTCCTGCACGTAGGCGATGGTGTCCCTCAGCAGCGCGAGGCTGTCTGAGATCTTCCTGCCCGGTACAGCACAGGTTTGGTCCGGGTGGATCACCTGTCCCAGAGCAGACTTGACCCTGTTGGCGATAGCCTTGGACAGGATCTTGTAGTCCACATTCAGGAGAGAGATGGGTCTCCAATTCCTAATGTCCTCCCTTTCCCCCTTCTGCTTGTAGATGAGGGTGATGATGCCCTTCCTCATGGACTCAGACATACTGCCGGCCAGAAGCATAGCGTTGTACACTTCCAGCAGGTCTGGGCCCATCCAGTTCCACAGAGCCGAGTACAACTCGGCCGGTAAGCCGTCGCTTCCGGGAGTCTTACCCGACCCGAAGGAACGGATGGAGCCTGTCAGCTCGTCCAGGGTCAGTGGCCGATCCAGACTCTCCCGCTTGCCGTCGTCTAAGACCTGCGTGATAGACGACAGGAAGTTGCGGGAGGCTGTGGATTCTGTGGCCTTTTCCTCGTACAGACCGGCATAGAAGGACTTGCAGATCCTCAGTATGTCGGTCTGCGAGGACGCGACTGAGCCGTCCTCTTCCTTAAGGTTGTGGATCACAGAGCTCCCCCTGTGCACCTTTTGGAAGAAGAAGCGTGAGCACGTCTCGTCCTGCTCCACGGTTTGGACCCTTGATCGGAAGATGATCTTGGAGGATTCCGCGGCGAGGTGCTGGGCTTGCCGGCCCTTCACCTCTCGCAGTTCCTCCCTGACATCCACCCCCTTCGACTGCAGAAGGAGAAGTTGCTGCAACTCTGTCTGGAGTTTACGCAGTTCCCTCTGCTCCTGCCTTGCCTTCTGAATACCCTTGCGGATGAAGAACCTCTTAATGTTCTCCTTGGTGGCTTCCCACCAGTGAACCGGGGAATCAAAGAAGGCTTTCAAGGTTCTCCAACCTGTGTACTCCCTCTCTAGTTCCTCGATGTTCTCTGAGGTCAGCAGCTTTACGTTCAGCTTCCACGTCCCCCTGCCTGCCTTCTGGTCCTCCCGTAAGTGACAGGTGGCTCTCAGAAGGCAGTGGTCAGAGAAGAACACCGGCGTGACGTCGGTGGACCTGACCGTGAGGGACTCAGACAGGAAGAGGAAGTCGATCCGGGAGCGGGCTGAGCCGTCCGATCGTGTCCAGGTGGCTTGCGGCTGTGCTCCACCTGTGGGGGTGCCAAAGGCGTCGCGCAGCTTGGCTGTCTTCACTATTTCCCTCAGGAGTCTAGAGGTACTGTCTAGCCTGCCGTCGGCACTGCCGGGTCCTCCAGCCGCATCAATGGTGCAATTGAAGTCTCCGGCCAGAACGACCGGCTGGGTCGTCACCAGCAGCCGTGGGAGCTGCTCGAAGACGGCCAGCCGCTCGCTCCGCACGGGGGAGGCGTACATGTTGATCAGCCGGAGCGGAGTGCCCCGGTATTTGACGTCTGCTACCAGGAGGCGCCCCGCAACCACCTCTTTAACTTGGGTGATTGAGAAGTTGCCTCCCCGCAGCAGAATCCCCAGGCCGGAAGCGCGACAATCGTTGCCCCCCGACCACACCGACAAACCTTTTTTCCACCACCGTGACCACCTCCGGTAGTTACGGAGATGTGGTAGTCCACACTCCTGGAGGAAGGTCACATCGGCCTTTACAGTGTCCAGGTACTGGAGCGTGCTGACGCATCGCCCAGTACTCTTCAAACTTCGCACATTCAAGCACGCCAATTTAAGGTCTGCCATCGTTAAGTCTTTTATTTTGGCTGCTCTCCGTCCTCGCTCTTGCCATCCTGAGCCTTCATCCCCACCGCCTTTGTGAAGTTTTCCACCTCCTGTGGGCTCAGGTACTGCTGGTAGTACTCCTCCGTGTGTGGCCGTTCTGGTTCTGGGTCTGGGCCCGGGGGGTTGCTGACTTCCTGGGCTGCTTCCCCTTCCGGCTGCTGGGTACCAGCCGTGGCTCTGCTCCCGGATTCCCGGAGCTCTGTGCGTCTGCTGCTCTCCGCCTCCTGTACTTGGGGGGTGGCCAGCAGACTTTCTCCCCTCTCTCTCCTCCTCTCCACCTGTTCTGCCAGCCGCTTCTTCCGCCGGGGCTGCTGGCCTTCCCCAACTCCTTCCTCCTCTGAAGAGGACAGGGTACCAGGGGCTGCGTGGTTCCCTGCCCTTTTCTGGCGTTGCTCCGCCTTCTGTCGCTTGGCCGCCGCCTTTTGGGTCTTTTTTCGTTTCACGACCTTCCATTCGGTTTCCGCCTCCGCTCTCCCCTCCTCCATGGACTCCTGCTCGTCGTTTGCCTGGTCCTGGAGGGTCTGCAGTGGGGTGGCAGGTCTTGGGGTGCTTGCACCTTCCTCCCTGGTCTCGTCATCCGTCCTGTCGGGTGCCTCATCTGCAGCGCTGGCGGGTACGTCCGCATCAGCCTGGGCCCTTTCAGGGCCAGCACCTCCCCTGGTCGCCTGTGCGTAGGTGCCCCCACGCTTCGGGCAGGCTCTGTACAGGTGGCCGGCCTGTCCGCAGAGGTTGCAGGCCTTGGCCTGCGTGCAGTCTTTGGTCAGGTGGCCTTCCATTTTACAGTTCTTGCACATCACCACCCTGCACTGGGCTGCGATGTGCCCTTCCTTGCCGCAGTTTCGGCACACCCTGGGTTGTCCCGCGTACACCATGTACCCTCGGTTCCCTCCGATGGCGAAGACGGAGGGGGGGTGGATGATGCCGCCGTTGGAATCCAACCTCAGCTTCACCTTCACCTGCCGTTTGCTGGTCCAGATTCCCAGCCCGTCCTTCACATCTGCTGGTGCTCCTACGCTCTCCACATACCGAGCGAGGAACGTAAGGACATCTACCACTGGCACGTGCGGGTTGAACATGTGCACCGTGATTGTCCTTTCCTGTTGCGTAGCCGTTGCAAAGAGGGGCTGTGCTTTCAGCAGCGACAGCGGCGCCTCTGTCCCCTTCAGCTGAAGCTGCTGGTACAGCTTCTGCCACCCTGCAGCCTGCCGGAAAGTGACATCGAAGAAGCCTGCGAAGTCCTGAACACAGTAGATGTCATCGGGCGTAAATCCGCAGCAATCCAGCAAGACCTTCCGGATGAAGGTCTCTCGGGTGAAGCCGGTGCCCCCGTTCCGGTCTCGCACTGTCAGCCTGACAGTGTTCTTGATACCCTGGCCTCGAGCTGATGTACTGCTCGCTGCTGCCATCTTCTAACTCACTGCTGTCGTCGCTGGTATGGGGTGTTAGATTGGAGGCCAATCAGCATTAGGATCCACCCCTGCGTCAGCGCGAACTCTCCTCCTCCTCCGCCTTCTGGTCTGATAAGAACAGATACTACACTTGATCTTAGCCAAAAGGCCGAGAAGCGATGCAGGCGGCCTCTTGAGTCGGCTACATCCTGCCTAGCCTCTGGTGTTTAGATTGAAGCAGGAGGCCTGGCAAAGACCTTGCTGCCCTGGCCCGCTGGCAGCTCTCCCCTAGGTTGTCTGGGATCGGTGGGTGTGCTGGACAGCTGTTGCCTACCTGGTCCGTCCTGAGTGCAACTTGTCAGAGGCTATGTAAAGCTGCCAGTGATCCACCAATCATCTGGGAGTGGGGCCGTACCTACGGGCGCCTACGTCACTGGCACACTGCCTACGTCAAGGCTGCCGGCTTGCTCCCAGGTCGGTCTCAGAGGCTGGCTCAACTTGCACTGCTCTCCTGGTCGTGGGAGGCTGGTCACGCTGTCCTGTCTGCACAAAAGTCTGCAGGGGGAGTGGGAGCAGGCCGCTCGGCCCTTCAAGGGCGTCCCTGCACTCGGCAAAGAGAGCGCGCCTCTCGGCTTTGCGTGCCCCAGCTGGCTGGCGCATCCAGCTGAACGGTCTCCTTCGGAGGCTCTGCCCTCTCCGGGAGGGAGCGAGCGGATGGGACTGCACTGGGCGACAAAGGCAGAGGCCACGTGCGCCGCTCAAGACCGGTTACGAGGTTTGTGGACGTGGCCAAAGTCCGCGGGCAGAAAAGCCTCCTGGCAAGCTTGGGAATAGGAAGATGTCAGCTACAGGTGTGCCTGAGGAGAAACAATGGGTGTGCTCTCCAAGCCGAAGGCTGAAGTGCAGCCATTCACACCTCTGTGCCTTTATTTTGATGTGTGTGGAATTACAATTGTTGAGTGGCTTGAGTTTGTTTCATCTCACAGAAGCTGTAGACTTTGCGTCTGCACAGGCTATCATTGGACACAGTGGTGTCTTCTCCCCTGCTCCCCCACCACCTTTTTTTACCAGGGTGGATGGGGGTGGGTGGGTGTGTGTGTGTGTCTGTCTGTCTCTCTGTGTCTGTCTCTGTCTCTCTCACCCACCGACACAAACACACATGGAATGCTGAGGGATCTGGCAGGGTCGGTCTGTCTCTCTCTCTCACTCACTCAATCTCACACACACACAGAGTCACAGACACACGTGCACACGGGGGTGTGTGGGGGTGGGTGTGTGTGTGTGTTTGTGTGTGTGTGTGTGTCTGTCTCTCTGTGTCTGTCTCTGTCTCTGTCTCTCTCACCCACCGACACAAACACACATGGAATGCTGAGGGATCTGGCAGGGTCTGTCTCTCTCTCTCACTCAATCTCACACACACACAGAGTCACAGACACACGTGCACACGGGGGTGTGTGGAGGTGGGTGGGTGTGTGTGTGTGTGTGTGTGTGTGTCTGTCTGTCTCTCTGTCTCTGTCTCTGTCTCTCTCACCCACCGACACAAACACACATGGAATGCTGAGGGATCTGGCAGGGTCTGTCTCTCTCTCACTCACTCACTCACTCACTCACTCACTCACTCACTCACTCACTCACTCACTCAATCTCTCTCTCTCACACACACACACACACACACAGAGTCACAGACACACGTGCACACGGAGTGCTGAGGGATCTGCCAAGCTGTACAGAGGGCAGTAAAGGGAGAAGGGCCGAGGCCCTTCATTATGCCTCTGTGCTGACGCCTGAGCAGACTGACTGGTTTTGCAGCGGGGTGGGTGCACGGATGTAGAAACAGGAGGGAGGGCACGGCAGGAGGGAAATGTGTCGCGGGCTGACGGCGGCCCTGTGCCCCACTGCTCTGCAGGTGCGTTTTTGGCCGGCATGGCTCAGTGGTGGAGTGGGTGGGCGCGTGTGCGCGCCGTGGAAGGAAAGGGGTACTGATTATGCCTTGGTTGTGAAACAGGAAACGGATCGGCGAAATGCCTGCCGGAGGGAGGCACAGTGCCGTGCGTGAAGCAGGGGCACGTGGACGGATGTGGCAATTGTGGAGACGTGCGCCAAAGCTGGACGCCGAGTAGGTAGGTGTAAGCATGAGACGTTTGAGTGATCTTGGGGTTTGGGACGTGATTCTGAGCGAGGCTAGAGATGCACTGCACTGCCGATGTATATTGGGGAGGTCTGAGTGGGTGGAGTGGGGGGTTGTGCCTCTGCCTTACCTTGAACGGTGGGCGGGGCTTTGGGCCTGGGGCAGGCAGACGCATCAGAGGAGGCCAGGAGGCCAGGCCAGGCCAGGGCAGGGCAGGTAGGCAGAGTTTTGCTGATGCTATGGCTAGGTGGTGATGCTTGTAGCTGGTCTGTCTATCTGGGCAGGAGAGCAGCAGTCTTGGCAGTCTGGTGCAGGCGGGGAGGATGCAGGGTGCAGGAGCACCGGGCCCTGTTGTGCCGGCGGCGGCGGCGCCCCGTTGCTCTGTAGCCGGGCTCCATCGGATGCCTCCCTCCCTTCCTTCCTTCCTCCCTCCCGTCCGCGTGCCCTGGCTGCTGGCACACTTGAACGAGCCTGCCTGTCCGACAGGCTGGCTGGCTGCTGGTGAAATTGCAGCAGAGCCAGTGACTCGATATCGTTCGTTCCTTCCTTCCTTCCTTCCTTCCTTCCTTCCTTCCTTCCTTCGCCCGCCCGTCCATCCGTCCGTCCGTCCGTCGCGTCCTCCGTTGGCTTCAAGGAGCAGCTGAGAAGCCTGAGCCTGAGAAGTGGAGCGAGTGTGGCGGGACAGAAAAGGTCTTTCGGCCTGCTCCACTTCACTCTGCTTCTGTGCTTGGTGCAGGCAGCAGCCGAGTGAGCAGGCATCAGAATGAGTGCGCCGGTTGAGCAGTTTGCTTCAGGAATGAATGCCAAGGGGCATCTCTCATGAAGTTGCTGCCTTGCCTGCAGCACCTGATCTGGTTGCAGCCCGGATGTGCACTTGATCTTAGCCAAACGGCCCAGATATGATGCCCGTGCTGTTGTTGAGTTGTCTGCACATTGCGTGAGTGAGTGAGTGAGTGAGCTGTATCGACAGACAGACACAGACACAGGAGAGGTGTAGAGCAAGCAGCTCTCCTCTCTCTCCATGTGCGTGCATGCTTGTCTGTGCTGCTGTGCCGCCGCCGCCGCCTGATGGAGCTTTCGTCGTTTTTCTTTTCTTTGCTACTTTGAAATTCCCCAGAAGGGGAGTGCACCGTTCCCAGAGGCACTGCAATACCGGGTCGATGCGTGGAGTGGACGGAGCAAGCCCCTATTCCATCTCCCTGTTCCAAAAATCAATTTAATATATGGTCCCCAGATAAGGGACGTATCAGATATTAAACTGATAAGAACAGATTTTTTTTTTTTGTTTTATTTCAAAATATACTTTATTCAAAAATAAATATATACAATAAACCATTCAATAACTTTTCATCCTTTACATACGTTTCCATTATACTCAGTAAAATACCCGTGTTTATAGCCACCCACGTGGCACTCCAGTAGTTCAGCTTAGCATCTCATTGTTGAGGGGTATACTCCTCGCCCACCGACCCCTCCCCCTCCCACGGGTGGAGAAACCTATACTGTGGTCCTTCCCCACCGGGCCCTTGCGGTGGCTGCACCAAGTTTCAGTGCGTCCCTCAGCACGTACTCCTGCAGCCGAGAGTGTGCCAGTCGGCAGCATTCTCCCACGGACATCTCCATGTGCTGGTAGATGATCAAGTTTCGGGCTGACCAAAGAGCGTCTTTCACCGAGTTGATGATCTGCCAGCAGCACCGGATGTTGGTCTCCGTGTGCGTCCCCGGGAACAGCCCGTAGATCAGAGAGTCCTCTGTCACGCAGCTGCTGGGGATGAAACGTGACACTAGCCCGTCCATCCTCCTCCACACCCTCTTTGCGAACTGGCAGTGTGCAAAGAGGTGGGTCACAGACTCCTCCTCACTGCAGTCCTCCCGTGGGCAGTGGGGTGCGGAGACGACGTTCCGGGCGTACAGGAGGGCTCTGACTGGGAGGGCCCCTCTCACTGCCAGCCAGGCGAGGTCTTGGTGCCTGTTGGTGAGATCTGGCGATGAGGCATTTTGCCAGATGAACTGGACAGTCTGCTCAGGGAACCACCCCACTGTGTCCATCACGTCCTTCTCCTGCAGTGCCTGCAGGACACTTCGTGCCGACCACTGCCTGATGGCCTTGTGGTCAAAGGCGTTCTCCTGGAAGAACTTTGCTACGTGGGATAGGTATGCCGGCAACGACCAGCTGACTGGGGCGTTGCGCGGGAGTGGGGCCAGACCCATCCTTCGCAGCCAGGGCGACAGGTAGAACCTGGGCACATAGTGGTACTTGGTGCCCACATACCTGGGCTCTACACACAACCTGATGCAGCCACATACGAAGCTGGCCATCAGGGTGAGGGCGACATTGGGGACGTTCTTGCCCCCGTTGTCCAGGGACTTGTGCATGGCGGTCCGTCTCACCCGCTCCATCTTGGATCCCCAGACGAATCTGAAGACAGCCCGGGTGATTTCCGAGCTGTAGGAGCGGGGGACGGGCCAGACCTGCGCCAAGTACAGCAGCCCTGAGAGCACCTCACACCTGATGACCAGGTTCTTGCCCGTTATCGACAGGGAGCGCCCTCCCCACAGTCCCAGTTTCTGTTTCACCTTGGCAGTCCGCTCCTGCCAGTTCTTGTTGCACGCCTCCGCCCCTCCGAACCAGATCCCCAACACCTTCACGTGGTCAGACCTGATGGTGAAGGGGACGCTGGATCGGTCGGGCCAGTTGCCAAAGAGCATGGCTTCGCTCTTCGTGCGGTTGACCCTGGCCCCCGACGCTAGCTCGAACTGTTCGCAGGTGCCAATCAACCTGCGAACTGACCCCGGATCAGAGCAGAAGACGGTGACGTCGTCCATGTACAGGGAGGTTTTCACTTGGGTCCCTCCACTGCCTGGCAGCGTCACCCCTCTTATGCCCTCATCCCTCCTGATGGCTTCCACAAAGGGTTCTATGCAGCAGACAAACAAGACAGGGGAGAGGGGGCAGCCCTGCCTGACTCCAGACCTGATGGGGAAGCTGTCTGTTTCCCACCCGTTGACCTGGACTGCACTACGGATGTCTGTGTAGAGCAGTCTGATCCAATTCCGGATTCCCTCCCCAAATCCCATTTTGGAGAGCACGTCCGCCATGTACGTGTGCGATATCCTGTCGAAGGCTTTCTCCTGGTCCAAGCTGACCAGGCAGGCGTCCACCCCCCTGTCCTGCACGTAGGCGATGGTGTCCCTCAGCAGCGCGAGGCTGTCTGAGATCTTCCTGCCCGGTACAGCACAGGTTTGGTCCGGGTGGATCACCTGTCCCAGAGCAGACTTGACCCTGTTGGCGATAGCCTTGGACAGGATCTTGTAGTCCACATTCAGGAGAGAGATGGGTCTCCAATTCCTAATGTCCTCCCTTTCCCCCTTCTGCTTGTAGATGAGGGTGATGATGCCCTTCCTCATGGACTCAGACATACTGCCGGCCAGAAGCATAGCGTTGTACACTTCCAGCAGGTCTGGGCCCATCCAGTTCCACAGAGCCGAGTACAACTCGGCCGGTAAGCCGTCGCTTCCGGGAGTCTTACCCGACCCGAAGGAACGGATGGAGCCTGTCAGCTCGTCCAGGGTCAGTGGCTGATCCAGACTCTCCCGCTTGCCGTCGTCTAAGACCTGCGTGATAGACGACAGGAAGTTGCGGGAGGCTGTGGATTCTGTGGCCTTTTCCTCGTACAGACCGGCATAGAAGGACTTGCAGATCCTCAGTATGTCGGTCTGCGAGGACGCGACTGAGCCGTCCTCTTCCTTAAGGTTGTGGATCACAGAGCTCCCCCTGTGCACCTTTTGGAAGAAGAAGCGTGAGCACGTCTCGTCCTGCTCCACGGTTTGGACCCTTGATCGGAAGATGATCTTGGAGGATTCAGCGGCGAGGTGCTGGGCTTGCCGGCCCTTCACCTCTCGCAGTTCCTCCCTGACATCCACCCCCTTCGACTGCAGAAGGAGAAGTTGCTGCAACTCTGTCTGGAGTTTACGCAGTTCCCTCTGCTCCTGCCTTGCCTTCTGAATACCCTTGCGGATGAAGAACCTCTTAATGTTCTCCTTGGTGGCTTCCCACCAGTGAACCGGGGAATCAAAGAAGGCTTTCAAGGTTCTCCAACCTGTGTACTCCCTCTCTAGTTCCTCGATGTTCTCTGGGGTCAGCAGCTTTACGTTCAGCTTCCACGTCCCCCTGCCTGCCTTCTGGTCCTCCCGTAGGTGACAGGTGGCTCTCAGAAGGCAGTGGTCAGAGAAGAACACCGGCGTGACGTCAGTGGACCTGACCGTGAGGGACTCAGACAGGAAGAGGAAGTCGATCCGGGAGCGGGCTGAGCCGTCCGATCGTGTCCAGGTGGCTTGCGGCTGTGCTCCACCTGTGGGGGTGCCAAAGGCGTCGCGCAGCTTGGCTGTCTTCACCATTTCCCTCAGGAGTCTAGAGGTACTGTCTAGCCTGCCGTCGGCACTGCCGGGTCCTCCAGCCGCATCAATGGTGCAATTGAAGTCTCCGGCCAGAACGACCGGCTGGGTCGTCACCAGCAGCTGTGGGAGCTGCTCGAAGACGGCCAGCCGCTCGCTCCGCACGGGGGAGGCGTACATGTTGATCAGCCGGAGCGGAGTGCCCCGGTATTTGACGTCTGCTACCAGGAGGCGCCCCGCAACCACCTCTTTCACTTGGGTGATTGAGAAGTTGCCTCCCCGCAGCAGAATCCCCAGGCCAGAAGCGCGACAATCGTTGCCCCCCGACCACACCGACAAACCTTTTTTCCACCACCGTGACCACCTCCGGTAGTTACGGAGATGTGGTAGTCCACACTCCTGGAGGAAGGTCACATCGGCCTTTACAGTGTCCAGGTACTGGAGCGTGCTGACGCATCGCCCAGTACTCTTCAAACTTCGCACATTCAAGCACGCCAATTTAAGGTCTGCCATCGTTAAGTCTTTTATTTTGGCTGCTCTCCGTCCTCACTCTTGCCATCCTGAGCCTTCATCCCCACCGCCTTTGTGAAGTTTTCCACCTCCTGTGGGCTCAGGTACTGCTGGTAGTACTCCTCCGTGTGTGGCCGTTCTGGTTCTGGGTCTGGGCCCGGGGGGTTGCTGACTTCCTGGGCTGCTTCCCCTTCCGGCTGCTGGGTACCAGCCGTGGCTCTGCTCCCGGGTTCCCGGAGCTCTGTGCGTCTGCTGCTCTCCGCCTCCTGTACTTGGGGGGTGGCCAGCAGACTTTCTCCCCTCTCTCTCCTCCTCTCCACCTGTTCTGCCAGCCGCTTCTTCCGCCGGGGCTGCTGGCCTCCCCCAACTCCTTCCTCCTCTGAAGAGGACAGGGTACCAGGGGCTGCGTGGTTCCCTGCCCTTTTCTGGCGTTGCTCCGCCTTCTGTCGCTTGGCCGCCGCCTTTTGGGTCTTTTTTCGTTTCACGACCTTCCATTCGGTTTCCGCCTCAGCTCTCCCCTCCTCCATGGACTCCTGCTCGTCGTTTGCCTGGTCCTGGAGGGTCTGCAGTGGGGTGGCAGGTCTTGGGGTGCTTGCACCTTCCTCCCTGGTCTCGTCATCCGTCCTGTCGGGTGCCTCATCTGCAGCGCTGGCGGGTACGTCCGCATCAGCCTGGGCCCTTTCAGGGCCAGCACCTCCCCTGGTCGCCTGTGCGTAGGTGCCCCCACGCTTCGGGCAGGCTCTGTACAGGTGGCCGGCCTGTCCGCAGAGGTTGCAGGCCTTGGCCTGCGTGCAGTCTTTGGTCAGGTGGCCTTCCATTTTACAGTTCTTGCACATCACCACCCTGCACTGGGCTGCGATGTGCCCTTCCTTGCCGCAGTTTCGGCACACCCTGGGTTGTCCCGCGTACACCATGTACCCTCGGTTCCCTCCGATGGCGAAGACGGAGGGGGGGTGGATGATGCCGCCGTTGGAATCCAACCTCAGCTTCACCTTCACCTGCCGTTTGCTGGTCCAGATTCCCAGCCCGTCCTTCACGTCTGCTGGTGTTCCTACGCTCTCCACATACCGAGCGAGGAACGTAAGGACATCTACCACTGGCACGTGCGGGTTGAACATGTGCACCGTGATTGTCCTTTCCTGTTGCGTAGCCGTTGCAAAGAGGGGCTGTGCTTTCAGCAGCGACAGCGGCGCCTCTGTCCCCTTCAGCTGAAGCTGCTGGTACAGCTTCTGCCACCCTGCAGCCTGCCGGAAAGTGACATCGAAGAAGCCTGCGAAGTCCTGGACGCAGTAGATGTCATCGGGCGTAAATCCGCAGCAATCCAGCAAGACCTTCCGGATGAAGGTCTCTCGGGTGAAGCCGGTGCCCCCGTTCCGGTCTCGCACTGTCAGCCTGACAGTGTTCTTGATACCCTGGCCTCGAGCTGATGTACTGCTCGCTGCTGCCATCTTCTAACTCACTGCTGTCGTCGCTGGTATGGGGTGTTAGATTGGAGGCCAATCAGCATTAGGATCCACCCCTGCGTCAGCGCGAACTCTCCTCCTCCGCCTTCTGGTCTGATAAGAACAGATACTACACTTGATCTTAGCCAAAAGGCCCAGATATGATGCCCGTGCTGTTGTTGAGTTGTCTGCACATTGCGTGAGTGAGTGAGTGAGTGAGCTGTATCGACAGACAGACACAGACACAGGAGAGGTGTAGAGCAAGCAGCTCTCCTCTCTCTCCATGTGCGTGCATGCTTGTCTGTGCTGCTGTGCCGCCGCCGCCGCCTGATGGAGCTTTCGTCGTTTTTCTTTTCTTTGCTACTTTGAAATTCCCCAGAAGGGGAGTGCACCGTTCCCAGAGGCACTGCAATACCGGGTCGATGCGTGGAGTGGACGGAGCAAGCCCCTATTCCATCTCCCTGTTCCAAAAATCAATTTAATATATGGTCCCCAGATAAGGGACGTATCAGATATTAAACTGATAAGAACAGATACTACACTTGATCTTAGCCAAAAGGCCGAGAAGCGATGCAGGCGGCCTCTTGAGTCGGCTACATCCTGCCTAGCCTCTGGTGTTTAGATTGAAGCAGGAGGCCTGGCAAAGACCTTGCTGCCCTGGCCCGCTGGCAGCTCTCCCCTAGGTTGTCTGGGATCGGTGGGTGTGCTGGACAGCTGTTGCCTACCTGGTCCGTCCTGAGTGCAACTTGTCAGAGGCTATGTAAAGCTGCCAGTGATCCACCAATCATCTGGGAGTGGGGCCGTACCTACGGGCGCCTACGTCACTGGCACACTGCCTACGTCAAGGCTGCCGGCTTCCTCGGCTGGCTCCCAGGTCGGTCTCAGAGGCTGGCTCAACTTGCACTGCTCTCCTGGTCGTGGGAGGCTGGTCACGCTGTCCTGTCTGCACAAAAGTCTGCAGGGGGAGTGGGAGCAGGCCGCTCGGCCCTTCAAGGGCGTCCCTGCACTCGGCAAAGAGAGCGCGCCTCTCGGCTTTGCGTGCCCCAGCTGGCTGGCGCATCCAGCTGAACGGTCTCCTTCGGAGGCTCTGCCCTCTCCGGGAGGGAGCGAGCGGATGGGACTGCACCGGGCGACAAAGGCAGAGGCCACGTGCGCCGCTCAAGACCGGTTACGAGGTTTGTGGACGTGGCCAAAGTCCGCGGGCAGAAAAGCCTCCTGGCAAGCTTGGGAATAGGAAGATGTCAGCTACAGGTGTGCCTGAGGAGAAACAATGGGTGTGCTCTCCAAGCCGAAGGCTGAAGTGCAGCCATTCACACCTCTGTGCCTTTATTTTGATGTGTGTGGAATTACAATTGTTGAGTGGCTTGAGTTTGTTTCATCTCACAGAAGCTGTAGACTTTGCGTCTGCACAGGCTATCATTGGACACAGTGGTGTCTTCTCCCCTGCTCCCCCACCACCTTTTTTTACCAGGGTGGATGGGGGTGGGTGGGTGTGTGTGTGTGTCTGTCTGTCTCTCTGTGTCTGTCTCTGTCTCTCTCACCCACCGACACAAACACACATGGAATGCTGAGGGATCTGGCAGGGTCGGTCTGTCTCTCTCTCTCACTCACTCAATCTCACACACACACAGAGTCACAGACACACGTGCACACGGGGGTGTGTGGGGGTGGGTGTGTGTGTGTGTTTGTGTGTGTGTGTGTGTCTGTCTCTCTGTGTCTGTCTCTGTCTCTGTCTCTCTCACCCACCGACACAAACACACATGGAATGCTGAGGGATCTGGCAGGGTCTGTCTCTCTCTCTCACTCAATCTCACACACACACAGAGTCACAGACACACGTGCACACGGGGGTGTGTGGAGGTGGGTGGGTGTGTGTGTGTGTGTGTGTGTGTGTCTGTCTGTCTCTCTGTCTCTGTCTCTGTCTCTCTCACCCACCGACACAAACACACATGGAATGCTGAGGGATCTGGCAGGGTCTGTCTCTCTCTCTCTCACTCACTCACTCACTCACTCACTCACTCACTCAATCTCTCTCTCTCACACACACACACACACACACAGAGTCACAGACACACGTGCACACGGAGTGCTGAGGGATCTGCCAAGCTGTACAGAGGGCAGTAAAGGGAGAAGGGCCGAGGCCCTTCATTATGCCTCTGTGCTGACGCCTGAGCAGACTGACTGGTTTTGCAGCGGGGTGGGTGCACGGATGTAGAAACAGGAGGGAGGGCACGGCAGGAGGGAAATGTGTCGCGGGCTGACGGCGGCCCTGTGCCCCACTGCTCTGCAGGTGCGTTTTTGGCCGGCATGGCTCAGTGGTGGAGTGGGTGGGCGCGTGTGCGCGCCGTGGAAGGAAAGGGGTACTGATTATGCCTTGGTTGTGAAACAGGAAACGGATCGGCGAAATGCCTGCCGGAGGGAGGCACAGTGCCGTGCGTGAAGCAGGGGCACGTGGACGGATGTGGCAATTGTGGAGACGTGCGCCAAAGCTGGACGCCGAGTAGGTAGGTGTAAGCATGAGACGTTTGAGTGATCTTGGGGTTTGGGACGTGATTCTGAGCGAGGCTAGAGATGCACTGCACTGCCGATGTATATTGGGGAGGTCTGAGTGGGTGGAGTGGGGGGTTGTGCCTCTGCCTTACCTTGAACGGTGGGCGGGGCTTTGGGCCTGGGGCAGGCAGACGCATCAGAGGAGGCCAGGAGGCCAGGCCAGGCCAGGGCAGGGCAGGTAGGCAGAGTTTTGCTGATGCTATGGCTAGGTGGTGATGCTTGTAGCTGGTCTGTCTGTCTGGGCAGGAGAGCAGCAGTCTTGGCAGTCTGGTGCAGGCGGGGAGGATGCAGGGTGCAGGAGCACCGGGCCCTGTTGTGCCGGCGGCGGCGGCGCCCCGTTGCTCTGTAGCCGGGCTCCATCGGATGCCTCCCTCCCTTCCTTCCTTCCTCCCTCCCGTCCGCGTGCCCTGGCTGCTGGCACACTTGAACGAGCCTGCCTGTCCGACAGGCTGGCTGGCTGCTGGTGAAATTGCAGCAGAGCCAGTGACTCGATATCGTTCGTTCCTTCCTTCCTTCCTTCCTTCCTTCCTTCCTTCCTTCGCCCGCCCGTCCATCCGTCCGTCCGTCCGTCGCGTCCTCCGTTGGCTTCAAGGAGCAGCTGAGAAGCCTGAGCCTGAGAAGTGGAGCGAGTGTGGCGGGACAGAAAAGGTCTTTCGGCCTGCTCCACTTCACTCTGCTTCTGTGCTTGGTGCAGGCAGCAGCCGAGTGAGCAGGCATCAGAATGAGTGCGCCGGTTGAGCAGTTTGCTTCAGGAATGAATGCCAAGGGGCATCTCTCATGAAGTTGCTGCCTTGCCTGCAGCACCTGATCTGGTTGCAGCCCGGATGTGCACTTGATCTTAGCCAAACGGCCCAGATATGATGCCCGTGCTGTTGTTGAGTTGTCTGCACATTGCGTGAGTGAGTGAGTGAGTGAGCTGTATCGACAGACAGACACAGACACAGGAGAGGTGTAGAGCAAGCAGCTCTCCTCTCTCTCCATGTGCGTGCATGCTTGTCTGTGCTGCTGTGCCGCCGCCGCCGCCTGATGGAGCTTTCGTCGTTTTTCTTTTCTTTGCTACTTTGAAATTCCCCAGAAGGGGAGTGCACCGTTCCCAGAGGCACTGCAATACCGGGTCGATGCGTGGAGTGGACGGAGCAAGCCCCTATTCCATCTCCCTGTTCCAAAAATCAATTTAATATATGGTCCCCAGATAAGGGACGTATCAGATATTAAACTGATAAGAAGATAAGAACAGATACTACACTTGATCTTAGCCAAAAGGCCGAGAAGCGATGCAGGCGGCCTCTTGAGTCGGCTACATCCTGCCTAGCCTCTGGTGTTTAGATTGAAGCAGGAGGCCTGGCAAAGACCTTGCTGCCCTGGCCCGCTGGCAGCTCTCCCCTAGGTTGTCTGGGATCGGTGGGTGTGCTGGACAGCTGTTGCCTACCTGGTCCGTCCTGAGTGCAACTTGTCAGAGGCTATGTAAAGCTGCCAGTGATCCACCAATCATCTGGGAGTGGGGCCGTACCTACGGGCGCCTACGTCACTGGCACACTGCCTACGTCAAGGCTGCCGGCTTCCTCGGCTGGCTCCCAGGTCGGTCTCAGAGGCTGGCTCAACTTGCACTGCTCTCCTGGTCGTGGGAGGCTGGTCACGCTGTCCTGTCTGCACAAAAGTCTGCAGGGGGAGTGGGAGCAGGCCGCTCGGCCCTTCAAGGGCGTCCCTGCACTCGGCAAAGAGAGCGCGCCTCTCGGCTTTGCGTGCCCCAGCTGGCTGGCGCATCCAGCTGAACGGTCTCCTTCGGAGGCTCTGCCCTCTCCGGGAGGGAGCGAGCGGATGGGACTGCACCGGGCGACAAAGGCAGAGGCCACGTGCGCCGCTCAAGACCGGTTACGAGGTTTGTGGACGTGGCCAAAGTCCGCGGGCAGAAAAGCCTCCTGGCAAGCTTGGGAATAGGAAGATGTCAGCTACAGGTGTGCCTGAGGAGAAACAATGGGTGTGCTCTCCAAGCCGAAGGCTGAAGTGCAGCCATTCACACCTCTGTGCCTTTATTTTGATGTGTGTGGAATTACAATTGTTGAGTGGCTTGAGTTTGTTTCATCTCACAGAAGCTGTAGACTTTGCGTCTGCACAGGCTATCATTGGACACAGTGGTGTCTTCTCCCCTGCTCCCCCACCACCTTTTTTTACCAGGGTGGATGGGGGTGGGTGGGTGTGTGTGTGTGTCTGTCTGTCTCTCTGTGTCTGTCTCTGTCTCTCTCACCCACCGACACAAACACACATGGAATGCTGAGGGATCTGGCAGGGTCGGTCTGTCTCTCTCTCTCACTCACTCAATCTCACACACACACAGAGTCACAGACACACGTGCACACGGGGGTGTGTGGGGGTGGGTGTGTGTGTGTGTTTGTGTGTGTGTGTGTGTCTGTCTCTCTGTGTCTGTCTCTGTCTCTGTCTCTCTCACCCACCGACACAAACACACATGGAATGCTGAGGGATCTGGCAGGGTCTGTCTCTCTCTCTCACTCAATCTCACACACACACAGAGTCACAGACACACGTGCACACGGGGGTGTGTGGAGGTGGGTGGGTGTGTGTGTGTGTGTGTGTGTGTGTCTGTCTGTCTCTCTGTCTCTGTCTCTGTCTCTCTCACCCACCGACACAAACACACATGGAATGCTGAGGGATCTGGCAGGGTCTGTCTCTCTCTCTCTCACTCACTCACTCACTCACTCACTCACTCACTCACTCACTCACTCAATCTCTCTCTCTCACACACACACACACACACACAGAGTCACAGACACACGTGCACACGGAGTGCTGAGGGATCTGCCAAGCTGTACAGAGGGCAGTAAAGGGAGAAGGGCCGAGGCCCTTCATTATGCCTCTGTGCTGACGCCTGAGCAGACTGACTGGTTTTGCAGCGGGGTGGGTGCACGGATGTAGAAACAGGAGGGAGGGCACGGCAGGAGGGAAATGTGTCGCGGGCTGACGGCGGCCCTGTGCCCCACTGCTCTGCAGGTGCGTTTTTGGCCGGCATGGCTCAGTGGTGGAGTGGGTGGGCGCGTGTGCGCGCCGTGGAAGGAAAGGGGTACTGATTATGCCTTGGTTGTGAAACAGGAAACGGATCGGCGAAATGCCTGCCGGAGGGAGGCACAGTGCCGTGCGTGAAGCAGGGGCACGTGGACGGATGTGGCAATTGTGGAGACGTGCGCCAAAGCTGGACGCCGAGTAGGTAGGTGTAAGCATGAGACGTTTGAGTGATCTTGGGGTTTGGGACGTGATTCTGAGCGAGGCTAGAGATGCACTGCACTGCCGATGTATATTGGGGAGGTCTGAGTGGGTGGAGTGGGGGGTTGTGCCTCTGCCTTACCTTGAACGGTGGGCGGGGCTTTGGGCCTGGGGCAGGCAGACGCATCAGAGGAGGCCAGGAGGCCAGGCCAGGCCAGGGCAGGGCAGGTAGGCAGAGTTTTGCTGATGCTATGGCTAGGTGGTGATGCTTGTAGCTGGTCTGTCTGTCTGGGCAGGAGAGCAGCAGTCTTGGCAGTCTGGTGCAGGCGGGGAGGATGCAGGGTGCAGGAGCACCGGGCCCTGTTGTGCCGGCGGCGGCGGCGCCCCGTTGCTCTGTAGCCGGGCTCCATCGGATGCCTCCCTCCCTTCCTTCCTTCCTCCCTCCCGTCCGCGTGCCCTGGCTGCTGGCACACTTGAACGAGCCTGCCTGTCCGACAGGCTGGCTGGCTGCTGGTGAAATTGCAGCAGAGCCAGTGACTCGATATCGTTCGTTCCTTCCTTCCTTCCTTCCTTCCTTCCTTCCTTCCTTCCTTCGCCCGCCCGTCCATCCGTCCGTCCGTCCGTCGCGTCCTCCGTTGGCTTCAAGGAGCAGCTGAGAAGCCTGAGCCTGAGAAGTGGAGCGAGTGTGGCGGGACAGAAAAGGTCTTTCGGCCTGCTCCACTTCACTCTGCTTCTGTGCTTGGTGCAGGCAGCAGCCGAGTGAGCAGGCATCAGAATGAGTGCGCCGGTTGAGCAGTTTGCTTCAGGAATGAATGCCAAGGGGCATCTCTCATGAAGTTGCTGCCTTGCCTGCAGCACCTGATCTGGTTGCAGCCCGGATGTGCACTTGATCTTAGCCAAACGGCCCAGATATGATGCCCGTGCTGTTGTTGAGTTGTCTGCACATTGCGTGAGTGAGTGAGTGAGTGAGCTGTATCGACAGACAGACACAGACACAGGAGAGGTGTAGAGCAAGCAGCTCTCCTCTCTCTCCATGTGCGTGCATGCTTGTCTGTGCTGCTGTGCCGCCGCCGCCGCCTGATGGAGCTTTCGTCGTTTTTCTTTTCTTTGCTACTTTGAAATTCCCCAGAAGGGGAGTGCACCGTTCCCAGAGGCACTGCAATACCGGGTCGATGCGTGGAGTGGACGGAGCAAGCCCCTATTCCATCTCCCTGTTCCAAAAATCAATTTAATATATGGTCCCCAGATAAGGGACGTATCAGATATTAAACTGATAAGAACAGATACTACACTTGATCTTAGCCAAAAGGCCGAGAAGCGATGCAGGCGGCCTCTTGAGTCGGCTACATCCTGCCTAGCCTCTGGTGTTTAGATTGAAGCAGGAGGCCTGGCAAAGACCTTGCTGCCCTGGCCCGCTGGCAGCTCTCCCCTAGGTTGTCTGGGATCGGTGGGTGTGCTGGACAGCTGTTGCCTACCTGGTCCGTCCTGAGTGCAACTTGTCAGAGGCTATGTAAAGCTGCCAGTGATCCACCAATCATCTGGGAGTGGGGCCGTACCTACGGGCGCCTACGTCACTGGCACACTGCCTACGTCAAGGCTGCCGGCTTCCTCGGCTGGCTCCCAGGTCGGTCTCAGAGGCTGGCTCAACTTGCACTGCTCTCCTGGTCGTGGGAGGCTGGTCACGCTGTCCTGTCTGCACAAAAGTCTGCAGGGGGAGTGGGAGCAGGCCGCTCGGCCCTTCAAGGGCGTCCCTGCACTCGGCAAAGAGAGCGCGCCTCTCGGCTTTGCGTGCCCCAGCTGGCTGGCGCATCCAGCTGAACGGTCTCCTTCGGAGGCTCTGCCCTCTCCGGGAGGGAGCGAGCGGATGGGACTGCACCGGGCGACAAAGGCAGAGGCCACGTGCGCCGCTCAAGACCGGTTACGAGGTTTGTGGACGTGGCCAAAGTCCGCGGGCAGAAAAGCCTCCTGGCAAGCTTGGGAATAGGAAGATGTCAGCTACAGGTGTGCCTGAGGAGAAACAATGGGTGTGCTCTCCAAGCCGAAGGCTGAAGTGCAGCCATTCACACCTCTGTGCCTTTATTTTGATGTGTGTGGAATTACAATTGTTGAGTGGCTTGAGTTTGTTTCATCTCACAGAAGCTGTAGACTTTGCGTCTGCACAGGCTATCATTGGACACAGTGGTGTCTTCTCCCCTGCTCCCCCACCACCTTTTTTTACCAGGGTGGATGGGGGTGGGTGGGTGTGTGTGTGTGTCTGTCTGTCTCTCTGTGTCTGTCTCTGTCTCTCTCACCCACCGACACAAACACACATGGAATGCTGAGGGATCTGGCAGGGTCGGTCTGTCTCTCTCTCTCACTCACTCAATCTCACACACACACAGAGTCACAGACACACGTGCACACGGGGGTGTGTGGGGGTGGGTGTGTGTGTGTGTTTGTGTGTGTGTGTGTGTCTGTCTCTCTGTGTCTGTCTCTGTCTCTGTCTCTCTCACCCACCGACACAAACACACATGGAATGCTGAGGGATCTGGCAGGGTCTGTCTCTCTCTCTCACTCAATCTCACACACACACAGAGTCACAGACACACGTGCACACGGGGGTGTGTGGAGGTGGGTGGGTGTGTGTGTGTGTGTGTGTGTGTGTCTGTCTGTCTCTCTGTCTCTGTCTCTGTCTCTCTCACCCACCGACACAAACACACATGGAATGCTGAGGGATCTGGCAGGGTCTGTCTCTCTCTCTCTCACTCACTCACTCACTCACTCACTCACTCACTCACTCAATCTCTCTCTCTCACACACACACACACACACACAGAGTCACAGACACACGTGCACACGGAGTGCTGAGGGATCTGCCAAGCTGTACAGAGGGCAGTAAAGGGAGAAGGGCCGAGGCCCTTCATTATGCCTCTGTGCTGACGCCTGAGCAGACTGACTGGTTTTGCAGCGGGGTGGGTGCACGGATGTAGAAACAGGAGGGAGGGCACGGCAGGAGGGAAATGTGTCGCGGGCTGACGGCGGCCCTGTGCCCCACTGCTCTGCAGGTGCGTTTTTGGCCGGCATGGCTCAGTGGTGGAGTGGGTGGGCGCGTGTGCGCGCCGTGGAAGGAAAGGGGTACTGATTATGCCTTGGTTGTGAAACAGGAAACGGATCGGCGAAATGCCTGCCGGAGGGAGGCACAGTGCCGTGCGTGAAGCAGGGGCACGTGGACGGATGTGGCAATTGTGGAGACGTGCGCCAAAGCTGGACGCCGAGTAGGTAGGTGTAAGCATGAGACGTTTGAGTGATCTTGGGGTTTGGGACGTGATTCTGAGCGAGGCTAGAGATGCACTGCACTGCCGATGTAGGGGAGGTCTGAGTGGGTGGAGTGGGGGGTTGTGCCTCTGCCTTACCTTGAACGGTGGGCGGGGCTTTGGGCCTGGGGCAGGCAGACGCATCAGAGGAGGCCAGGAGGCCAGGCCAGGCCAGGGCAGGGCAGGTAGGCAGAGTTTTGCTGATGCTATGGCTAGGTGGTGATGCTTGTAGCTGGTCTGTCTGTCTGGGCAGGAGAGCAGCAGTCTTGGCAGTCTGGTGCAGGCGGGGAGGATGCAGGGTGCAGGAGCACCGGGCCCTGTTGTGCCGGCGGCGGCGGCGCCCCGTTGCTCTGTAGCCGGGCTCCATCGGATGCCTCCCTCCCTTCCTTCCTTCCTCCCTCCCGTCCGCGTGCCCTGGCTGCTGGCACACTTGAACGAGCCTGCCTGTCCGACAGGCTGGCTGGCTGCTGGTGAAATTGCAGCAGAGCCAGTGACTCGATATCGTTCGTTCCTTCCTTCCTTCCTTCCTTCCTTCCTTCCTTCCTTCCTTCGCCCGCCCGTCCATCCGTCCGTCCGTCCGTCCGTCGCGTCCTCCGTTGGCTTCAAGGAGCAGCTGAGAAGCCTGAGCCTGAGAAGTGGAGCGAGTGTGGCGGGACAGAAAAGGTCTTTCGGCCTGCTCCACTTCACTCTGCTTCTGTGCTTGGTGCAGGCAGCAGCCGAGTGAGCAGGCATCAGAATGAGTGCGCCGGTTGAGCAGTTTGCTTCAGGAATGAATGCCAAGGGGCATCTCTCATGAAGTTGCTGCCTTGCCTGCAGCACCTGATCTGGTTGCAGCCCGGATGTGCACTTGATCTTAGCCAAACGGCCCAGATATGATGCCCGTGCTGTTGTTGAGTTGTCTGCACATTGCGTGAGTGAGTGAGTGAGTGAGCTGTATCGACAGACAGACACAGACACAGGAGAGGTGTAGAGCAAGCAGCTCTCCTCTCTCTCCATGTGCGTGCATGCTTGTCTGTGCTGCTGTGCCGCCGCCGCCGCCTGATGGAGCTTTCGTCGTTTTTCTTTTCTTTGCTACTTTGAAATTCCCCAGAAGGGGAGTGCACCGTTCCCAGAGGCACTGCAATACCGGGTCGATGCGTGGAGTGGACGGAGCAAGCCCCTATTCCATCTCCCTGTTCCAAAAATCAATTTAATATATGGTCCCCAGATAAGGGACGTATCAGATATTAAACTGATAAGAACAGATTTTTTTTTTTTTTTTTTTTTTTTTATTTCAAAATATACTTTATTCAAAAATAAATATATACAATAAACCATTCAATAACTTTTCATCCTTTACATACGTTTCCATTATACTCAGTAAAATACCCGTGTTTATAGCCACCCACGTGGCACTCCAGTAGTTCAGCTTAGCATCTCATTGTTGAGGGGTATACTCCTCGCCCACCGACCCCTCCCCCTCCCACGGGTGGAGAAACCTATACTGTGGTCCTTCCCCACCGGGCCCTTGCGGTGGCTGCACCAAGTTTCAGTGCGTCCCTCAGCACGTACTCCTGCAGCCGAGAGTGTGCCAGTCGGCAGCATTCTCCCACGGACATCTCCATGTGCTGGTAGATGATCAAGTTTCGGGCTGACCAAAGAGCGTCTTTCACCGAGTTGATGATCTGCCAGCAGCACCGGATGTTGGTCTCCGTGTGCGTCCCCGGGAACAGCCCGTAGATCAGAGAGTCCTCTGTCACGCAGCTGCTGGGGATGAAACGTGACACTAGCCCGTCCATCCTCCTCCACACCCTCTTTGCGAACTGGCAGTGTGCAAAGAGGTGGGTCACAGACTCCTCCTCACTGCAGTCCTCCCGTGGGCAGTGGGGTGCGGAGACGACGTTCCGGGCGTACAGGAGGGCTCTGACTGGGAGGGCCCCTCTCACTGCCAGCCAGGCGAGGTCTTGGTGCCTGTTGGTGAGATCTGGCGATGAGGCATTTTGCCAGATGAACTGGACAGTCTGCTCAGGGAACCACCCCACTGTGTCCATCACGTCCTTCTCCTGCAGTGCCTGCAGGACACTTCGTGCCGACCACTGCCTGATGGCCTTGTGGTCAAAGGCGTTCTCCTGGAAGAACTTTGCTACGTGGGATAGGTATGCCGGCAACGACCAGCTGACTGGGGCGTTGCGCGGGAGTGGGGCCAGACCCATCCTTCGCAGCCAGGGCGACAGGTAGAACCTGGGCACATAGTGGTACTTGGTGCCCACATACCTGGGCTCTACACACAACCTGATGCAGCCACATACGAAGCTGGCCATCAGGGTGAGGGCGACATTGGGGACGTTCTTGCCCCCGTTGTCCAGGGACTTGTGCATGGCGGTCCGTCTCACCCGCTCCATCTTGGATCCCCAGACGAATCTGAAGACAGCCCGGGTGATTTCCGAGCTGTAGGAGCGGGGGACGGGCCAGACCTGCGCCAAGTACAGCAGCCCTGAGAGCACCTCACACCTGATGACCAGGTTCTTGCCCGTTATCGACAGGGAGCGCCCTCCCCACAGTCCCAGTTTCTGTTTCACCTTGGCAGTCCGCTCCTGCCAGTTCTTGTTGCACGCCTCCGCCCCTCCGAACCAGATCCCCAACACCTTCACGTGGTCAGACCTGATGGTGAAGGGGACGCTGGATCGGTCGGGCCAGTTGCCAAAGAGCATGGCTTCGCTCTTCGTGCGGTTGACCCTGGCCCCCGACGCTAGCTCGAACTGTTCGCAGGTGCCAATCAACCTGCGAACTGACCTCGGATCAGAGCAGAAGACGGTGACGTCGTCCATGTACAGGGAGGTTTTCACTTGGGTCCCTCCACTGCCTGGCAGCGTCACCCCTCTTATGCCCTCATCCCTCCTGATGGCTTCCACAAAGGGTTCTATGCAGCAGACAAACAAGACAGGGGAGAGGGGGCAGCCCTGCCTGACTCCAGACCTGATGGGGAAGCTGTCTGTTTCCCACCCGTTGACCTGGACTGCACTACGGATGTCTGTGTAGAGCAGTCTGATCCAATTCCGGATTCCCTCCCCAAATCCCATTTTGGAGAGCACGTCCGCCATGTACGTGTGCGATATCCTGTCGAAGGCTTTCTCCTGGTCCAAGCTGACCAGGCAGGCGTCCACCCCCCTGTCCTGCACGTAGGCGATGGTGTCCCTCAGCAGCGCGAGGCTGTCTGAGATCTTCCTGCCCGGTACAGCACAGGTTTGGTCCGGGTGGATCACCTGTCCCAGAGCAGACTTGACCCTGTTGGCGATAGCCTTGGACAGGATCTTGTAGTCCACATTCAGGAGAGAGATGGGTCTCCAATTCCTAATGTCCTCCCTTTCCCCCTTCTGCTTGTAGATGAGGGTGATGATGCCCTTCCTCATGGACTCAGACATACTGCCGGCCAGAAGCATAGCGTTGTACACTTCCAGCAGGTCTGGGCCCATCCAGTTCCACAGAGCCGAGTACAACTCGGCCGGTAAGCCGTCGCTTCCGGGAGTCTTACCCGACCCGAAGGAACGGATGGAGCCTGTCAGCTCGTCCAGGGTCAGTGGCTGATCCAGACTCTCCCGCTTGCCGTCGTCTAAGACCTGCGTGATAGACGACAGGAAGTTGCGGGAGGCTGTGGATTCTGTGGCCTTTTCCTCGTACAGACCGGCATAGAAGGACTTGCAGATCCTCAGTATGTCGGTCTGCGAGGACGCGACTGAGCCGTCCTCTTCCTTAAGGTTGTGGATCACAGAGCTCCCCCTGTGCACCTTTTGGAAGAAGAAGCGTGAGCACGTCTCGTCCTGCTCCACGGTTTGGACCCTTGATCGGAAGATGATCTTGGAGGATTCAGCGGCGAGGTGCTGGGCTTGCCGGCCCTTCACCTCTCGCAGTTCCTCCCTGACATCCACCCCCTTCGACTGCAGAAGGAGAAGTTGCTGCAACTCTGTCTGGAGTTTACGCAGTTCCCTCTGCTCCTGCCTTGCCTTCTGAATACCCTTGCGGATGAAGAACCTCTTAATGTTCTCCTTGGTGGCTTCCCACCAGTGAACCGGGGAATCAAAGAAGGCTTTCAAGGTTCTCCAACCTGTGTACTCCCTCTCTAGTTCCTCGATGTTCTCTGGGGTCAGCAGCTTTACGTTCAGCTTCCACGTCCCCCTGCCTGCCTTCTGGTCCTCCCGTAGGTGACAGGTGGCTCTCAGAAGGCAGTGGTCAGAGAAGAACACCGGCGTGACGTCAGTGGACCTGACCGTGAGGGACTCAGACAGGAAGAGGAAGTCGATCCGGGAGCGGGCTGAGCCGTCCGATCGTGTCCAGGTGGCTTGCGGCTGTGCTCCACCTGTGGGGGTGCCAAAGGCGTCGCGCAGCTTGGCTGTCTTCACCATTTCCCTCAGGAGTCTAGAGGTACTGTCTAGCCTGCCGTCGGCACTGCCGGGTCCTCCAGCCGCATCAATGGTGCAATTGAAGTCTCCGGCCAGAACGACCGGCTGGGTCGTCACCAGCAGCTGTGGGAGCTGCTCGAAGACGGCCAGCCGCTCGCTCCGCACGGGGGAGGCGTACATGTTGATCAGCCGGAGCGGAGTGCCCCGGTATTTGACGTCTGCTACCAGGAGGCGCCCCGCAACCACCTCTTTCACTTGGGTGATTGAGAAGTTGCCTCCCCGCAGCAGAATCCCCAGGCCAGAAGCGCGACAATCGTTGCCCCCCGACCACACCGACAAACCTTTTGGTAGATGTCCTTACGTTCCTCGCTCGGTATGTGGAGAGCGTAGGAACACCAGCAGACGTGAAGGACGGGCTGGGAATCTGGACCAGCAAACGGCAGGTGAAGGTGAAGCTGAGGTTGGATTCCAACGGCGGCATCATCCACCCCCCCTCCGTCTTCGCCATCGGAGGGAACCGAGGGTACATGGTGTACGCGGGACAACCCAGGGTGTGCCGAAACTGCGGCAAGGAAGGGCACATCGCAGCCCAGTGCAGGGTGGTGATGTGCAAGAACTGTAAAATGGAAGGCCACCTGACCAAAGACTGCACGCAGGCCAAGGCCTGCAACCTCTGCGGACAGGCCGGCCACCTGTACAGAGCCTGCCCGAAGCGTGGGGGCACCTACGCACAGGCGACCAGGGGAGGTGCTGGCCCTGAAAGGGCCCAGGCTGATGCGGACGTACCCGCCAGCGCTGCAGATGAGGCACCCGACAGGACGGATGACGAGACCAGGGAGGAAGGTGCAAGCACCCCAAGACCTGCCACCCCACTGCAGACCCTCCAGGACCAGGCAAACGACGAGCAGGAGTCCATGGAGGAGGGGAGAGCTGAGGCGGAAACCGAATGGAAGGTCGTGAAACGAAAAAAGACCCAAAAGGCGGCGGCCAAGCGACAGAAGGCGGAGCAACGCCAGAAAAGGGCAGGGAACCACGCAGCCCCTGGTACCCTGTCCTCTTCAGAGGAGGAAGGAGTTGGGGGAGGCCAGCAGCCCCGGCGGAAGAAGCGGCTGGCAGAACAGGTGGAGAGGAGGAGAGAGAGGGGAGAAAGTCTGCTGGCCACCCCCCAAGTACAGGAGGCGGAGAGCAGCAGACGCACAGAGCTCCGGGAACCCGGGAGCAGAGCCACGGCTGGTACCCAGCAGCCGGAAGGGGAAGCAGCCCAGGAAGTCAGCAACCCCCCGGGCCCAGACCCAGAACCAGAACGGCCACACACGGAGGAGTACTACCAGCAGTACCTGAGCCCACAGGAGGTGGAAAACTTCACAAAGGCGGTGGGGATGAAGGCTCAGGATGGCAAGAGTGAGGACGGAGAGCAGCCAAAATAAAAGACTTAACGATGGCAGACCTTAAATTGGCGTGCTTGAATGTGCGAAGTTTGAAGAGTACTGGGCGATGCGTCAGCACGCTCCAGTACCTGGACACTGTAAAGGCCGATGTGACCTTCCTCCAGGAGTGTGGACTACCACATCTCCGTAACTGATAAGAACAGATTTTTTTTTTTTTTTTTTTTTTCAAAATATACTTTATTCAAAAATAAATATATACAATAAACCATTCAATAACTTTTCATCCTTTACATACGTTTCCATTATACTCAGTAAAATACCCGTGTTTATAGCCACCCACGTGGCACTCCAGTAGTTCAGCTTAGCATCTCATTGTTGAGGGGTATACTCCTCGCCCACCGACCCCTCCCCCTCCCACGGGTGGAGAAACCTATACTGTGGTCCTTCCCCACCGGGCCCTTGCGGTGGCTGCACCAAGTTTCAGTGCGTCCCTCAGCACGTACTCCTGCAGCCGAGAGTGTGCCAGTCGGCAGCATTCTCCCACGGACATCTCCATGTGCTGGTAGATGATCAAGTTTCGGGCTGACCAAAGAGCGTCTTTCACCGAGTTGATGATCTGCCAGCAGCACCGGATGTTGGTCTCCGTGTGCGTCCCCGGGAACAGCCCGTAGATCAGAGAGTCCTCTGTCACGCAGCTGCTGGGGATGAAACGTGACACTAGCCCGTCCATCCTCCTCCACACCCTCTTTGCGAACTGGCAGTGTGCAAAGAGGTGGGTCACAGACTCCTCCTCACTGCAGTCCTCCCGTGGGCAGTGGGGTGCGGAGACGACGTTCCGGGCGTACAGGAGGGCTCTGACTGGGAGGGCCCCTCTCACTGCCAGCCAGGCGAGGTCTTGGTGCCTGTTGGTGAGATCTGGCGATGAGGCATTTTGCCAGATGAACTGGACAGTCTGCTCAGGGAACCACCCCACTGTGTCCATCACGTCCTTCTCCTGCAGTGCCTGCAGGACACTTCGTGCCGACCACTGCCTGATGGCCTTGTGGTCAAAGGCGTTCTCCTGGAAGAACTTTGCTACGTGGGATAGGTATGCCGGCAACGACCAGCTGACTGGGGCGTTGCGCGGGAGTGGGGCCAGACCCATCCTTCGCAGCCAGGGCGACAGGTAGAACCTGGGCACATAGTGGTACTTGGTGCCCACATACCTGGGCTCTACACACAACCTGATGCAGCCACATACGAAGCTGGCCATCAGGGTGAGGGCGACATTGGGGACGTTCTTGCCCCCGTTGTCCAGGGACTTGTGCATGGCGGTCCGTCTCACCCGCTCCATCTTGGATCCCCAGACGAATCTGAAGACAGCCCGGGTGATTTCCGAGCTGTAGGAGCGGGGGACGGGCCAGACCTGCGCCAAGTACAGCAGCCCTGAGAGCACCTCACACCTGATGACCAGGTTCTTGCCCGTTATCGACAGGGAGCGCCCTCCCCACAGTCCCAGTTTCTGTTTCACCTTGGCAGTCCGCTCCTGCCAGTTCTTGTTGCACGCCTCCGCCCCTCCGAACCAGATCCCCAACACCTTCACGTGGTCAGACCTGATGGTGAAGGGGACGCTGGATCGGTCGGGCCAGTTGCCAAAGAGCATGGCTTCGCTCTTCGTGCGGTTGACCCTGGCCCCCGACGCTAGCTCGAACTGTTCGCAGGTGCCAATCAACCTGCGAACTGACCTCGGATCAGAGCAGAAGACGGTGACGTCGTCCATGTACAGGGAGGTTTTCACTTGGGTCCCTCCACTGCCTGGCAGCGTCACCCCTCTTATGCCCTCATCCCTCCTGATGGCTTCCACAAAGGGTTCTATGCAGCAGACAAACAAGACAGGGGAGAGGGGGCAGCCCTGCCTGACTCCAGACCTGATGGGGAAGCTGTCTGTTTCCCACCCGTTGACCTGGACTGCACTACGGATGTCTGTGTAGAGCAGTCTGATCCAATTCCGGATTCCCTCCCCAAATCCCATTTTGGAGAGCACGTCCGCCATGTACGTGTGCGATATCCTGTCGAAGGCTTTCTCCTGGTCCAAGCTGACCAGGCAGGCGTCCACCCCCCTGTCCTGCACGTAGGCGATGGTGTCCCTCAGCAGCGCGAGGCTGTCTGAGATCTTCCTGCCCGGTACAGCACAGGTTTGGTCCGGGTGGATCACCTGTCCCAGAGCAGACTTGACCCTGTTGGCGATAGCCTTGGACAGGATCTTGTAGTCCACATTCAGGAGAGAGATGGGTCTCCAATTCCTAATGTCCTCCCTTTCCCCCTTCTGCTTGTAGATGAGGGTGATGATGCCCTTCCTCATGGACTCAGACATACTGCCGGCCAGAAGCATAGCGTTGTACACTTCCAGCAGGTCTGGGCCCATCCAGTTCCACAGAGCCGAGTACAACTCGGCCGGTAAGCCGTCGCTTCCGGGAGTCTTACCCGACCCGAAGGAACGGATGGAGCCTGTCAGCTCGTCCAGGGTCAGTGGCTGATCCAGACTCTCCCGCTTGCCGTCGTCTAAGACCTGCGTGATAGACGACAGGAAGTTGCGGGAGGCTGTGGATTCTGTGGCCTTTTCCTCGTACAGACCGGCATAGAAGGACTTGCAGATCCTCAGTATGTCGGTCTGCGAGGACGCGACTGAGCCGTCCTCTTCCTTAAGGTTGTGGATCACAGAGCTCCCCCTGTGCACCTTTTGGAAGAAGAAGCGTGAGCACGTCTCGTCCTGCTCCACGGTTTGGACCCTTGATCGGAAGATGATCTTGGAGGATTCAGCGGCGAGGTGCTGGGCTTGCCGGCCCTTCACCTCTCGCAGTTCCTCCCTGACATCCACCCCCTTCGACTGCAGAAGGAGAAGTTGCTGCAACTCTGTCTGGAGTTTACGCAGTTCCCTCTGCTCCTGCCTTGCCTTCTGAATACCCTTGCGGATGAAGAACCTCTTAATGTTCTCCTTGGTGGCTTCCCACCAGTGAACCGGGGAATCAAAGAAGGCTTTCAAGGTTCTCCAACCTGTGTACTCCCTCTCTAGTTCCTCGATGTTCTCTGGGGTCAGCAGCTTTACGTTCAGCTTCCACGTCCCCCTGCCTGCCTTCTGGTCCTCCCGTAGGTGACAGGTGGCTCTCAGAAGGCAGTGGTCAGAGAAGAACACCGGCGTGACGTCAGTGGACCTGACCGTGAGGGACTCAGACAGGAAGAGGAAGTCGATCCGGGAGCGGGCTGAGCCGTCCGATCGTGTCCAGGTGGCTTGCGGCTGTGCTCCACCTGTGGGGGTGCCAAAGGCGTCGCGCAGCTTGGCTGTCTTCACCATTTCCCTCAGGAGTCTAGAGGTACTGTCTAGCCTGCCGTCGGCACTGCCGGGTCCTCCAGCCGCATCAATGGTGCAATTGAAGTCTCCGGCCAGAACGACCGGCTGGGTCGTCACCAGCAGCTGTGGGAGCTGCTCGAAGACGGCCAGCCGCTCGCTCCGCACGGGGGAGGCGTACATGTTGATCAGCCGGAGCGGAGTGCCCCGGTATTTGACGTCTGCTACCAGGAGGCGCCCCGCAACCACCTCTTTCACTTGGGTGATTGAGAAGTTGCCTCCCCGCAGCAGAATCCCCAGGCCAGAAGCGCGACAATCGTTGCCCCCCGACCACACCGACAAACCTTTTGGTAGATGTCCTTACGTTCCTCGCTCGGTATGTGGAGAGCGTAGGAACACCAGCAGACGTGAAGGACGGGCTGGGAATCTGGACCAGCAAACGGCAGGTGAAGGTGAAGCTGAGGTTGGATTCCAACGGCGGCATCATCCACCCCCCCTCCGTCTTCGCCATCGGAGGGAACCGAGGGTACATGGTGTACGCGGGACAACCCAGGGTGTGCCGAAACTGCGGCAAGGAAGGGCACATCGCAGCCCAGTGCAGGGTGGTGATGTGCAAGAACTGTAAAATGGAAGGCCACCTGACCAAAGACTGCACGCAGGCCAAGGCCTGCAACCTCTGCGGACAGGCCGGCCACCTGTACAGAGCCTGCCCGAAGCGTGGGGGCACCTACGCACAGGCGACCAGGGGAGGTGCTGGCCCTGAAAGGGCCCAGGCTGATGCGGACGTACCCGCCAGCGCTGCAGATGAGGCACCCGACAGGACGGATGACGAGACCAGGGAGGAAGGTGCAAGCACCCCAAGACCTGCCACCCCACTGCAGACCCTCCAGGACCAGGCAAACGACGAGCAGGAGTCCATGGAGGAGGGGAGAGCTGAGGCGGAAACCGAATGGAAGGTCGTGAAACGAAAAAAGACCCAAAAGGCGGCGGCCAAGCGACAGAAGGCGGAGCAACGCCAGAAAAGGGCAGGGAACCACGCAGCCCCTGGTACCCTGTCCTCTTCAGAGGAGGAAGGAGTTGGGGGAGGCCAGCAGCCCCGGCGGAAGAAGCGGCTGGCAGAACAGGTGGAGAGGAGGAGAGAGAGGGGAGAAAGTCTGCTGGCCACCCCCCAAGTACAGGAGGCGGAGAGCAGCAGACGCACAGAGCTCCGGGAACCCGGGAGCAGAGCCACGGCTGGTACCCAGCAGCCGGAAGGGGAAGCAGCCCAGGAAGTCAGCAACCCCCCGGGCCCAGACCCAGAACCAGAACGGCCACACACGGAGGAGTACTACCAGCAGTACCTGAGCCCACAGGAGGTGGAAAACTTCACAAAGGCGGTGGGGATGAAGGCTCAGGATGGCAAGAGTGAGGACGGAGAGCAGCCAAAATAAAAGACTTAACGATGGCAGACCTTAAATTGGCGTGCTTGAATGTGCGAAGTTTGAAGAGTACTGGGCGATGCGTCAGCACGCTCCAGTACCTGGACACTGTAAAGGCCGATGTGACCTTCCTCCAGGAGTGTGGACTACCACATCTCCGTAACTACCGGAGGTGGTCACGGTGGTGGAAAAAAGGTTTGTCGGTGTGGTCGGGGGGCAACGATTGTCGCGCTTCTGGCCTGGGGATTCTGCTGCGGGGAGGCAACTTCTCAATCACCCAAGTGAAAGAGGTGGTTGCGGGGCGCCTCCTGGTAGCAGACGTCAAATACCGGGGCACTCCGCTCCGGCTGATCAACATGTACGCCTCCCCCGTGCGGAGCGAGCGGCTGGCCGTCTTCGAGCAGCTCCCACAGCTGCTGGTGACGACCCAGCCGGTCGTTCTGGCCGGAGACTTCAATTGCACCATTGATGCGGCTGGAGGACCCGGCAGTGCCGACGGCAGGCTAGACAGTACCTCTAGACTCCTGAGGGAAATGGTGAAGACAGCCAAGCTGCGCGACGCCTTTGGCACCCCCACAGGTGGAGCACAGCCGCAAGCCACCTGGACACGATCGGACGGCTCAGCCCGCTCCCGGATCGACTTCCTCTTCCTGTCTGAGTCCCTCACGGTCAGGTCCACTGACGTCACGCCGGTGTTCTTCTCTGACCACTGCCTTCTGAGAGCCACCTGTCACCTACGGGAGGACCAGAAGGCAGGCAGGGGGACGTGGAAGCTGAACGTAAAGCTGCTGACCCCAGAGAACATCGAGGAACTAGAGAGGGAGTACACAGGTTGGAGAACCTTGAAAGCCTTCTTTGATTCCCCGGTTCACTGGTGGGAAGCCACCAAGGAGAACATTAAGAGGTTCTTCATCCGCAAGGGTATTCAGAAGGCAAGGCAGGAGCAGAGGGAACTGCGTAAACTCCAGACAGAGTTGCAGCAACTTCTCCTTCTGCAGTCGAAGGGGGTGGATGTCAGGGAGGAACTGATAAGAACAGATACTACACTTGATCTTAGCCAAAAGGCCGAGAAGCGATGCAGGCGGCCTCTTGAGTCGGCTACATCCTGCCTAGCCTCTGGTGTTTAGATTGAAGCAGGAGGCCTGGCAAAGACCTTGCTGCCCTGGCCCGCTGGCAGCTCTCCCCTAGGTTGTCTGGGATCGGTGGGTGTGCTGGACAGCTGTTGCCTACCTGGTCCGTCCTGAGTGCAACTTGTCAGAGGCTATGTAAAGCTGCCAGTGATCCACCAATCATCTGGGAGTGGGGCCGTACCTACGGGCGCCTACGTCACTGGCACACTGCCTACGTCAAGGCTGCCGGCTTCCTCGGCTGGCTCCCAGGTCGGTCTCAGAGGCTGGCTCAACTTGCACTGCTCTCCTGGTCGTGGGAGGCTGGTCACGCTGTCCTGTCTGCACAAAAGTCTGCAGGGGGAGTGGGAGCAGGCCGCTCGGCCCTTCAAGGGCGTCCCTGCACTCGGCAAAGAGAGCGCGCCTCTCGGCTTTGCGTGCCCCAGCTGGCTGGCGCATCCAGCTGAACGGTCTCCTTCGGAGGCTCTGCCCTCTCCGGGAGGGAGCGAGCGGATGGGACTGCACCGGGCGACAAAGGCAGAGGCCACGTGCGCCGCTCAAGACCGGTTACGAGGTTTGTGGACGTGGCCAAAGTCCGCGGGCAGAAAAGCCTCCTGGCAAGCTTGGGAATAGGAAGATGTCAGCTACAGGTGTGCCTGAGGAGAAACAATGGGTGTGCTCTCCAAGCCGAAGGCTGAAGTGCAGCCATTCACACCTCTGTGCCTTTATTTTGATGTGTGTGGAATTACAATTGTTGAGTGGCTTGAGTTTGTTTCATCTCACAGAAGCTGTAGACTTTGCGTCTGCACAGGCTATCATTGGACACAGTGGTGTCTTCTCCCCTGCTCCCCCACCACCTTTTTTTACCAGGGTGGATGGGGGTGGGTGGGTGTGTGTGTGTGTCTGTCTGTCTCTCTGTGTCTGTCTCTGTCTCTCTCACCCACCGACAC
>NW_027274634.1:0-89953 GCF_030028105.1 Mobula birostris
TAGTGTGTCAAATGTTGTAGTGTGTGAAGAAAAAGAAATGGGTGTTGTTACTATTACAAAGGGAGAAGGTGATCAAAAAGCTGAAAGACCTAATCGTACACAAGTCACCCAGACCAGATGAACTGCACCCTAGGGTTCTGAAAGAGGTAGCGTTGAGATACCTCAAGGAGATCTTGTGACTTTCTTGTGAGAATGATGTAATGGTCGTTTGGAGGTCACCTGATGTAATTTTCCTGCCGATGAGGTCGCGTGATGACATGTTCACCACGGGGATAAAAGGGAAGACCTCTGGTGACGCAGTTAGTTTTCCAGCTAGAACGTTCGTCAATGTCTTCGTTTAGTTTCGTATTTGTTTTATGACGCAGTTTCATTTTTAAAACGGAGTGTACCTTCCGTTGCAAGGTACAATAGTGCTGGACTGGCAAATACTGCTAGATTTGTTGATGTATTTTTTTTCAGTAGTATTGGAGAGTGAAGACTTCATCGAAGTACAGAATATGAAGGATTAAGAGAAGTCGGGAATGTTCGGCAGTTTAATAAAGAATCGACCTTTTTGAGTCTTCGTTGAAGAAGTAGCGACCTGCATCGAGATAACTCTTGCCAAAAGAGAAAGGGAGTTCATGCAAGATGCTCTCTAGAAATTAAGGTCAGTTGTTTTAAGCCCTTTATTTCCTTCATCGTGCATCCTTTGGACAGAACCATCAGGGAAGTTGTGTCTATGAAGAAATCCTTCTCCAGAGAAGTCTCTCCCAATTGAATGTATAAATCTGTTGGACTTTCGAAGTTACCATTTCAAGAACTGTGTTTGACTTTACCACTTTAAGAACTGTTTTGGAATTTATCGTTTTAAGAATCAGTACCGAGTGACAATTCGTTGAACGACCGCATAGCAGTTAACTTCCGGTTAAGGTTTTTGTTTGTTTTTTTATTGTTTATCTGTGTTTAATAAATGTTTGGTTGTTTTTATCTCACCTGACTCGATTGATATTCATTGTTGCCAGTTACGTAACACAGCATTAGAAATGATCTTTCAAAATTCTGCTTCTATGTCTTATGATGTTGTGGACTTTCACGAAAATTATTCCAGGATTGATTGGCTTGTCATATGAGGAATGTATGACAGCTCTGGGACAGTATTCTGGTCTAGCTTTAGAACCTCAGTATGCAGTCGTGATTGGGTTAATGAGTTGAACCAATTCGTCAATAGGTTTGACAATTGTCTTTTTGTTCAGACCCCCTCAGCACACCAGTCCAGGTGCCAAGACACCCAAAGCTTCCTCAGCACCAACTCCTCTCCCCTCCAGTTCAGCAGATGAGTGAACAACACAGGCTACCAGTGTCTACATCCCCCCTTTGCCCCCAGCTGCCATCCACACCAATTGCTATTATTCTGATCTTCATCTCCCCCAGATCACACCTTCCACGACCTCCCCCTCCTTCACAGTCATCATGGGCTGAACTTCACTATTGAGCAGGTGAGAAGGGCTCTGGGGAAGCTCAGAAATGGTAAATCATTGGGACCCGATGGGATGAACCTCAAGACCCTGATGGAGTCTGCTGAGCAGTTGTGTGGAGTTCTTCAGCACACTTTCAATCTGAGTCTCAGCCTCAAAATAGTCCTGACTTTGTGGAAAACATCACGTGTGGCCCCAGTACCCAAGAAAGACCAACCAAAAGTCTTGGATGACTACCGTCCAGTGGCCCTGGCCTCAGATATCATGAAAACCGGATAGAGGCTGGAGATGACTTACTGCCAAACCCCGGTCAGATCAGCCCTTGTTCCCCTCAGGAGCACGTTGGAGTCGAGGATGCTGTCACCTACCTGCTGAACAGAGTTTATTCCCATGTGGATAAGCAGTGCAGCACTGTGAGGATCGTGATTTTCAATTTCTCAAGGGCCTCCAATACCATACAGCCCTCATTGCTGGGGGAAATGAAAATTGGAACAAATATTCTGTGCTGACATCAACAAGGATGATTACCAGTACAAACTTGCAGAAATATCAGCAGCTTGCAGTCGCTTTAAGTGAGGTGTTTGGAGACAATGGTGCCAAAAGTATGAGAGAAGCAAGGCAGATTTTACAAGCTTTCAAATGGTGACTCATTACGAGAGCACAGGAAATTTTTCAGATTTTACTTCATATCTTTATTTTCACTATAGTTTTCTGACGTGTTCAGAGTTTCCAATATTGTCTCATTTGCTTCACTAAATAGGCTTAACTTGTCATGATTGCATTGCAGTGTATAAGTTCTTAGTGTCCAAATATCACAGCTATTCATTCTTACACTTAATGAGTGACATTTGACAAACAAACAGATATTCAGATTCATTTATTTATCACATGTGCATGTACAAATGTTTCCTATAAACATTCTAACTTTCACCCTTAGTCCATAATCCCTTGTTCTACTCTCACCCAGCCTGAGTGGAAAAAACTTGCCTGAATTTATTCTATGAATACCCTTTATAATTTTGTATACCAGTATCAAATCTCCTCTCATTCCCCTCCACGTCCGTGGATAAATTCTTAAACTATTTGACCTTTCTCTATAGCTCAGATCTTCAGGTCTCAATTTTTATTTTTTGTAAATTCATAACATTAAACTAATTTGAAAGGAAGAGATGAGAGTGCAAGTTGGGAGTCCAAATTTGTGTTTACTCTGAGTGTGGCGTGGACATATTGCATGGTAACGTAATGACGTATGCAATCTTGTGTTTATACGTAATGAATTATTTAAAGAGCAAGAATGATTACTCAAACAATATATATTAGATTAGATTAGATTCAAATTTATTCTCATTGTGCTGAATACAAATACAAAGCCAGTGAAATGCAATTAGCATCTGACCAGAAGTGCAACAGAATAGTATTATTTACAAAATAACTGCGAATAAAAAGTAAGTGCTACAGCATACAAATTTAAAAGTGCTGAGACAGTCCAATACTGCTTAGCGCTGTGATGTGAGGTTCAGCAGGGTCACAAGCTCAGGGAAGAAGCTTTTACTGAGACTGCTGGTGCGGGAGCAGAGGCTCCTGTAGTGCCTACTGGATGAGAGGAGAGTAAAAAGTCTGTGGTTAGGGTGAGAAGCATCCTTGAATATGCTTTTCGCGCTGCCCAGGCAGCGTTTATGGTAGATGTCCTCAATAGTGGGCAATTGGGTGTGATAATCCGCTGGCAGTTTTCACGACACACTGGAGTGTGGAGTGCTTTGCGGGCCGATACAGAACAATTGCCATAGCACACTGAGATGCAGTTGGTGACTATGCTCTCAATGGGATAGCGGTAAAAGTCCGTCAGTATCCTTGAAGAGAGGTGAACTTTCTTGATGCTCTGCAGGAAATACAGGCACTATTGAGCCTTTTTGATCAGGATGGAGGAGTTCAGGGACCAGGTGAGATCATCGGAAATGTGGACACCAAGGAATTTGAAGCTTGATACACAGTCCACTACAGCTCCGTTGATGTAGATGAGGACATGAGTGTGGCCTCTAGCCTGCTTGATGTCCACAATAATCTCCTTGGTCTTCTGGGTGTTAAGGGCAAGGTTGTTACCAGCACAACATGCGGCCAGGTGCTGGACTTCGTCCCTGTAGGCCGTCTCGTTATCCTTCTTTGAGCAAGCAAACCACTGAGGTGTCGTCGGCTAACTTGATTATTGAGTTAGAACCGTATACAGGAATGCAGTCATAGGTGAAAAGGGAGTACAGAAGGGGGCACACCACAAGCCATACCTGCTTTGCTTGTGTAGACGTGAGTCGTCAGACAAAAAGACCACAGCTCTAGCTCTCAGCAGATTATGAAACCTCCTGATTCACCCACAGATTTTGAGTTTGGTGTGTGCAGCATGGTCTCATAGGCACACACTCATATACACAGGTTTTAATGAAATCAGTGACAGCAGAGGCGTACTCATTCAGACTCGAAGATGGATCCTTGAATACAGTCCAGTCTATCAATTGAAAGTAATCCTCTAAGTGCTGCTCCATCTCCCATGTCCATACCTTCCTGGTCCTCACTACTGGTGCTGCGGTCTTCAGTCTCTGCCTATGCTCAGGGAGTAGAAATACAGCCAGGTGATCAGATTTTCAGGTCTGGGCATGGGATATCATGGTAGCACTTTAGATGGTGGTGTAACAGTGGTCCACCGTGTTGGTTTCTCTGCTACTACAAGTGATTTGTTGATAATAATTATTGAAAGACTTTTTCAAGCAGGCTTTGTTAAAGTCACACAAAATGACAGGGATGCACTGTTTCATTCCTCTTCATTACGTCACTCAAATCATCCTGAGCCTGTTTAACATTGACCTGAGTTGGGGTGTACAACACTACCAAGATTCTAGAATGCTTACAAGATGTCTTTTCAGAACCGATCAAGATTAGATCAGAGTGGGAATAAGGGGAACCTTTCTGGTTGGCTGCCAGTGATTAGTGCTGTTCCACTTTATATGTCAATGATTTAGATGATGGAATCAATGGCTTTGTGCAGTACGAAATTAAGTGGAGGGCAAATATTTTTGAGGAAATGTAGAGGCTACAGGAGGACTTCATGGAATAGGAGATTGGGCAAAGAAGTGGCAGATGCAATACAATGTTAGGAAGTGTATGGTCGTGCACTTATGTAGAAGAAATAAAAGCAAGAGCATATTCTAAATAGAAAGAAATTCTAAAAATCTGTGGAGCAAAAGTACTTGGAGTTCTTCTGCAGGTTTCCCTAAAGATTAATTTGCAAATGCCGGAGAAGGTAAATGTGATGTTAACATTCGTTTCTGGAGGACTAGAATATAAAATCCAGGATGTAATGTTGTGGCTGTATAAAACACTGATGAGACCTCACTTGGAGTATTGGGAGCTGTTTTTGGGCCCCTTATCCAAGAAAGGATGTGCTGAAACTGGAGAGGTTTCAAAGGAGTTTCACAAAACTTATTCCAGGATTGAATGGCTTGTCATTTGAAGTATGTTTGAACGGCAATAGTGTGCGTTTCTGGGAAAAATGTGGAAGGTGCAGGATATTTGTATTCCAAAAGTGAAGAAATGCTCATATTGCAAAATAGTACAACTATGGCTAACAAGGGATGTCAAAGCTAATGTTAAAACAAAACTTAGTGGGAAGGGAGAGGATTGGAAAGTTTTTCAAAACCTACAGAGCAACTAAAAGAATCATTGGAAGGGTAAAGATGAAATATGAAAGCAAGCTAGCAAATAATATCCAAGTGGATAGTAAAAGCTTTTCCAAGTATGTAAGAAATAAAAGAGAGAGAGTGGATATTGGACCACTAGAAAATGTGGCTGGAGAAATAATAATGGGGATCAAGGAGATGGCAGCTGAACTAAATGAGTATTTTGCATTTGTCTTCACTGTGGAAGACACTAGCAGTGTGTCAAATGTTGTAGTCTGTGAAGAAAAAGAAATGGGTGTAGTTACTATTACAAAAGGAGAAGGTGCTCAAAAAGCTGAAAGACCTAAACGTACACAAGTCACCCAGACCAGATGAACTGCACCCTAGGGTTCTGAAAGAGGTAGCTTTGAGATACCTCAAGGAGATCTTGTGACTTTCTTGTGAGAATGATGTAATGGTCATTTGGAGGTCACCTGATGTAATTTTCCCTCGATGAGGTCACGTGATGACATGTTCACCACGGGGATAAAAGGGTCGACCTCTGGTGACGCAGTTAGTTTTCCAGCTAGAACGTTCGTCAATGTCTTTGTTTAGTTTCGTATTTGTTTTATGATGCAGTTTCATTTTTAAAACGGAGTGTACCTTCCATTGCAAGGTACAATAGTGCTGGACTGGCAAATTTTGCTGGTTTTGTTGATGTTTTTTTTTTCTGTAGTATTGGAGAGTAAAGATTTCATCGAAGTACAGAATATGAAGGATTAAGAGAAGTCGGGAATGTTCGGCAGTTTAATAAAGAATCGACCTTTTTGAGTCTTCGTTGAAGAAGTAGCGACCTGCATCGCGATAACTCTTGCCAAAAGAGAAAGGTAGTTCATGCAAGATGCTCTCTAGAAATTAAGGTCAGTTGTTTTAAGCCCTTTATTTCCTTCATCGTGCATCCTTTGGACAGAACCAGCAGGGAAGTTGTGTCTATGAAGAAATCCTTCTCCAGAGAAGTCTCTCCCAAGTGAATGTATAAATCTGTTGGACTTTCGAATTTACCATTTCAAGAACTGTGTTTGACTTTACCGCTTTAAGAACTGTTTTGGAATTTATCGTTTTAAGAATCAGTACTGAGTGATAATTCGTTGAACGACCGCATAGCAGTTGACTTCCGGTTAAGATTTTCATTTGTTTTTTATTGTTTATCCGTGTTTAATAAATGTTTGGTTGTTTTTATATAACCTGACTCGATTGATATTCATTGTTGCCAGTTACGTAACACAGCATTAGAAATGATCTTTCAAAATTCTGCTCCTATGTCTTATGGTGTTATGGACTTTCACGAAACTTATTCCAGGATTGATTGGCTTGTCATATGAGGAATGTTTGACAGCTCTGGGACAGTATTCTGGCCTAGCTGTAGAACCTCAGTATGCAGTCGTGATTGGGTTAATGAGTTGAACCAATACTTCAATAGGTTTGACAATTGTCCTCTTGTTCAGACCCCCTCAGCACACCAGTCCAGGTGCCAAGACACCCAAAGCTTCCTCAGCACCAACTCCTCATTTCCTTCATCCTCTCCCCTCCAGTTCAGCACAAGTGAACAACACAGGCTACCAGTGTCCAAATCTCCCCTTTGCCCCCAGCTGCCATCCACACCAATTGCTATTATCCTGATCTTCATCTCCTGCAGACCACGCCATCCACCACCTCCCCCTCCCCCACAGTCATCATGGGCTCAACTTCACTATTGAGCAGGTGAGAAGGGCTCTGGGGAAGCTCAGAAATGGTAAATCATTGGGACCAGATGGGATGAACCTCAAGGCCCTGATGGAGTCTGCTGAGCAGTTGTGTGGAGTTCGCCAGCACACTTTCCATCTGAGTCTTAGCCTCAAAATGGTCCTGACTTTGTGTGGCCCCAGTATCCAAGAAAGGCCAACCAAAAGTCTTGGATGACTACCGTCCAGTGGCCCTGGTCTCAGATATCATGAAAACCCGATAGAGGCTGGTTATGGCTTATTGCCAAACCCTGGTCAGATCAGCCTTTGTCGCCCCCAGGAAAACGTTGGAGTCGAGGATGCTGTCACCTACCTGCTGAACAGAGTCTATTTCCATGTGGTTAAGTAGGGCAGCACTGTGAGGATCATGATTTTCAATTTCTCAAGGGCCTTCAATACCATACAGCCCTCATTGCTGGGGGAAATACTGTTCAATACAGTGGAATCGAGCACAACACCAAAACAGAGGCTGTGTACAAGAAGGGCCAGAATTTCTCCTACTTTCTGAGGAGACTGAGGTTCTTTGGAGTATGCAGGCCTCTCCTTCACACATTCTATGAGTCTATTGTCATCAGTACAATCTTTTACGCGGTGGTACGCTGAGGCAATGGCATCAACACAGGTGATACCAACAGGCTCAATAAACTGATTACGAAGTCTGGCCCTGTTATAAGAGTCAAACTGGGCATGCTGGAGGCGTGGAGGATGAAAGGACCCTTCGGAAAATCCCAGGAACTCTGGACAATGTTTCTCGCACTCTGCATGCCAAACTGCACTTTTAGGAATAGACTGACAGCTGTGCTGCTCCGAAGAGTGCCATATGAGGTCATTCTTACCCTTGGCCTTCATGATCTTATATGAGTCGACCTATAGCAGGAAAATGATGGCCCTCTCTTTTTAGACTGTTTGAGAAATCTTGTTTTATTTTTCCTTACTTCTCTCGTAATATTTGTATATCTGTGTACTTGTAATGCAACTGTGACACTAATTTCCTTTGGGGTCAAGCAAAGTATCTATCTATCTCTTGAATTCAGAAGAATGAGGAGTATCCTCATCTTGAAACCTATCAAATTTTAAAAGGTCTCTATAGAGGGGAGTGGAGAGGATGTTTCCAAAAGTGTAAGTCTCTAAGACCAGAGGACACAACCTCACAATAGAGATACGTCCTTTTAGAATGGAGATGAGGAGGGATTTATTTTGGTAAGAGGGATCAATGTGTGGAATTCTTTGCCACAGGTGGGTGCAGAGACCACGTCATTGGGTATATAAAATGGCAGAGGTTGATAGACACTTGGTTATTCAGGGTATGAAAGGGTATGGGGAACGACAGGAGACTGGGGCTGAGAGAGAAAATGGATCAGCATTGATGAAATGGCAGAGCAGACTCGATGGGCCAAATGGCTTATTCTGCTCCTATATCTTATGATCTTATGCTCCATCACTTTGCCAAAGGGAGACTTGCGGACGAGTGGAGGGAAGGGACACCTTACACCAGCTTTTGTTCAGATGCATCTTCACCCTACCAGCCAAGGAGTACAAAACTGTCAACAGTCAGGACTTCACCAGTCTCACGCAAACAATGGCTGCTCTGATTAAAGGTAATTTTTTTCATTGGAGTTTACCAAGTGCCAGATTACATTCACTCCAATATATACTCATTGTTTGTGATATGCAGAAGGATGTCCTGACTACGCCTGCTCACTTCTTTAGAAATCTATCTCACTACGCAATCCAACATCACCCCAGGAACCATGGCGCACAGAATTTAGGTATATAATTAGAAAAGTAACTTTGAAATAACACAAATATTGGCTGATGTTAATTAATTTTACTTTAATAATACAACCATTTAACATTAGTTCTTCAGGATATCATGTACTGTGCATTATGAAGGTCACTACATCTATAATCTTGGGAGGAAACTGGCAGAATTAGAATAAATTACCCAAATAATTTCAATTTGTTTACCCTGTTACGTACCCCATAACTGGGTTGCCAAACCAGCAGAAATGGATCACTCAGTTGGCGTCTGGATTACTGGAACTAAGAAAGTTTTATTAAAGAAATAAGCAACACAGTACTCTAATGGTAAGGATATAAATGCAATAGGTTAGCACTGAATAAACACATGTACACAGAACTAGGATAATAGGATCAATCAAGCTCTTTTGCAGTCTAGGGGTAAAATGTTCAATCACAAGTGACAGAGTTCAGTTTAGTTCAGTTCGCAGCAATCGTTGTTGTGCCGTTGAAGAGAGAGAGAAAGAGCAAATGCTGATATTCAAAATCGGATGCAACAGACCTTTGATATTTCTCGCAGTTAGCTTTTGGGCGAGCCCTTTGTAATGTCTTCTGAGGTCACCGACTGTGACCCCTCCGTTTTCAGATACGATCGTTCCTCTGCGGTGAACCCGGCACCCAGGCAAGGGCGGACACACACACCAGGTTCCCGCCGACCGAATCTTTCCACCCTGTGCGTCTATGGCTGGTCCCGTGAGCAGCCCTCCAAAACTCCCACCGACTTGTGGGGGCGCACCGCTTCCAGGGTCTCGATCCCTCGTGGTGTCATGAGTGGTGTCTCGTGTGGTGTCTGTTGCCTTAGTGAACCCGTCCCTTTTTATCCCCCTGTTGGGGTATCGCCTGTCCATCACTTCAAACAGTTCAGCTTCAAAGCAAACCAGTCTTGACAATACCCAGACTGGTGTCTCCTTCCGTTAATCTCTCTCGTCTCTTCATTAACATTTCCAAATGCTGCTCCATTGTCTTACTTATCTCTCTCCTGAAGACAGGTGGCAGATCAACTGTTGATCCCACTGGTGATAGCACAGGACAGTCAACATCTTAGTCTATGTGTACTTTCGTCACACCCCTCTCCTTTAAGGATTTTTACCGGGGTAAAAATTATAAGCATGAATACATTATTAGATACACACAAATATACATCTTCATCAGCTATTTGGCTAATACAGAGAATTTTAAGTTGTCAACACCTTGACGGAGGTCAACATCACATTTTCCGTTCCTTTTATATGTGTTATTTTAATAATCCTTTAAACCAGCCTCCAACTTAGCAAACTTCATAGTGGCCGAAAACACTGAATTGTGATCAGTGTAACTTCTCATTGGGTTTCGTCCCGGACCACGATAACAAGGGTCGTCCCATCCCGACTTAGTTTTCTTTCGCAAGGGCTTAGTAGGAGGGGGAGGGGTAGTACCCACAAAGTTATTGCAAAACTTCCTACAGTACCCCACCATCTCCAAGAGCCTTCTGAGGGCCCTCTTGTCTGTCGGGGTTGGGACGTCAGAGGTAGCCCGCACCTTAGCTTGCATCGCTGCCAGCTGCCTGGTGTCACCACAATTCCCAGATAAGTGACCTTCGCGTGGCCGAACTCATTTTTTTCAAGGTTCACTATCAAGCTGGCTTCAGACAGCTGTATTACATCGCCAATTTCCATTTCTGTGTTCTTTAGCCCTTTCGTCACTGAATTACTCATTCTATAGGAGGTTTTACTCACTAGGCTGACCTAGCATGACAAACACCACCCAACGTCCCAGTTCTTTGCATCGCCTCAGGACAATCAAACACACGTGCACGAGCCGTTTAATTAACTCTCCTAAAGGGTCGCTTTGTTCGAGGATTAAGGGAGAGACCTTATCAGCAGAGCTGGCCAAAACAATAGCCTTCTCCCATCTGGTCGGTACCATACTCACCTTTTCAAAATGGTTTTTCCCTTTATCATGTGGCACCCTAGCTTCATTGATTTCCGCGCTAACACCGGCTAGGTTTGTTAGCATATCAAAAGCCTGTGACTGTCTCAGTTCGCGTCTGCAATAATCAATAACATCCTTCCTCCTGTGCAGCCAGAAAAACTCTCTCATGGCTTCGCCGACTGTTTCCTTCAGCACCTCAAAATGTCCACCAAGGGGTACTTTGTGGGCCAGGTTAAAAATCTCATCCCCATAACTCTTTTGCACCACCCCCCATTCCTTAGCTGCGGTACTTGGTCTCCCTTTCTTCCTTAGCACACCCTCCTCCACACAATAGCCTACTGGCTCTCTTTTTAATCCTGCTTCAGAGAGAGCTGTTTCCTCGTCTCGCTCCTGTACTTGTATAAAGTCCTTCTTTTCTACTGATAAATCTACCTTAATTTCCCCACTTCTGACTGTTTCATTACGCTCCTTCTTTTCACTTTCTACCCCCTCCTCGTACAAGTCTGGTAGAAACATCTCAGCAGTCTCTCTGGACATACAGCGAGTCACTGCGCAAACAGAATGAACCTGAGAGTTCATGGGCGGGGCCTCAATGCTGGCAGGCTGACTGTCAATCTCACTGCTGAGAACACAATTGGCCCGGCGAGGTCATTACCGAGCAAGACTTCCACGCCTTTCATCGGTAATTCGGGCTTCACCCCGATCGTGACTAGTCCAGAGACCAAGTCGCTTTGTAGGTGTATCTGGTGCAAAGGGACGGCTTCTGTCCCTTCCCCAATACCTTTGACCCTGACCTCCCCAGTCTGGGTCTCTGAACTAAACTCTAATACACTCTTTAATATCAATGACTGGCACACTCCCGTGTCTCTCCAGATCCGCACTGGAACTGGTTTTAACCCCTCCTCCACCGACACCAATCCGGCCGAGATAAACCTCTCGCGCCCTTCCTGAACCTTGGCAGACCTTTCCTCTCCTAGCGGTTCGTTTACCAGCTCGATACAGCCAGTCGAAATCGCCGTTTTTCCTTTCCCCGTCTCCGTCTTTGGGGCAAAGCACCTGGACGCAAAGTGTCTGACTTTCCCACAATTATAACAGACGACCCCAGGAGACTTCCTACCAGACTGCTCCTGGTCTACCTTATCCTTCTCACTAGTCCCCAGCTTACTTACTGACTTTTCTGGCGGACTCTTCCCGCCGTCCTGACTACCCTTCTGGTAGCCTTTACTCGGGGCAAACTTCATTTTATGCGTCAACGCATACTCATCCGCTAACTTAGCAGTTGCGGCTAATGTGGCTGCCTCTTTCTCATCTAGGTAGTGTCTCATACCGTCAGGGACACAACCTTTAAACTGCTCAATCAGGATCAGCTGTAGTAGTCCGTCATAATCCCCATTTACCCCCTTCGAGGCGCAACAAAGCTCACAATATGTCTGCATCTCACGGGCAAACTCTAAATACGTGCGGTCCCACTGCTTCCTCACATTCCGGAACCTCTGCCGGTATGCCTGCGGGACCAACTCATAAATCCTGAGGATGGCCTCTTTCACCACCTCATACCTCTGGGCATCTTCCGCGGACAAAGCTGAGTAAGCTTGTTGGGCTTTTCCTTTAAGTACACTCTGAAGCAAAACAGCCCACTTATCCCTCGGCCAGTCCTGACTTTTCTCCGATCCACATCGGCATCGTCAAATGGGGGAACCAGCCTAACCTCCTGGGTCGCCCTGAACCCTCCACCTTGGTCCGGCATGGGTCCTTGTTCTGTCCTTATCTTTAACCTTTCCAGCTCGAATTCCCTTTCCCTCTGTTTCTCTTCTCGCTCCAACTGCCTCTCTTCTCGCTCCAACTGCCTCTCTTTCTCTTTCTCCTGCTGTTCTAACTGCTTCTCTCTCTCTTCATGTTCTAGCTGCCGTACCCAGAACTCGTTCTCGAGTCTCAGTTTTTCAAGCTGCACCTGTACTGCGCCTCCACTAGGTTTTCCAATAGATATCACCTCCAGCTCCCCTTGGGGAAACACACCTTTAGATACACAGTGCTCTATGATAGCTCTGTGCATCTCCTCTCTCCTCATTGTCGACTTCCCCTTAACAAGATTCAACCGTTTGGCCACAGCTGCCAATTCCGCTTTCCTGGCATCCACTAATGCCTCCAAGGTCGGCGCCTTTAGAAATTCCTCAATCTCCATTTCTGCTGTTTGCCTTTTCTTTCTTTCCGGAATTTTAACCCAATCAATTTACCCCGTCCCAAATTTAGCGTTCAAAATCCCGGATGAGCCCCCACTTATGTTACGTACCCCGTAACTGGGTTGCCAAGCCAGCAGAAATGGATCACTCAGTTGGCATCTGGATTACTGGAACTAAGAAAGTTTTATTAAAGAAATAAGCAACACAGTACTCTAATAGTAAGGATATAAATGCAACAGGTTAGCACTGAATAAACACACATGTACACATGACTAGGATAATAGGATCAATCAAGCTCTATCGCAGTCTAGGTGTAAAATGTTCAATCACAAGTGACAGAGTTCAGTTTAGTTCAGTTCGCAGCAATCGTTCTGCCGTTGAAGAGAGAGAGAGAGCGAATGCTGATATTCAAAATCAGATTCAACAGACCTTTGATATTTCTCGCATTTAGCTTTCGGGAGAGCCATTTGTAATGTCTTCTGAGGTCACCGACTGTGAGCCCTCCGTTTTCAGATACGATCGTTCCTCTGCGGTGAACGTGGCACCCAGGCAAGGGTGGACACACACACCAGGTACCCGCCGACCGAATCTTTCCACCCTGTGCATCTATGGCTGGTCCCGTGAGCAGCCATCCAAAACTCCCACCGACTTGTGGGGGCGCACCGCTTCCAGGGTCTTGATACCTCGTGGTGTCATGAGTGGTGTCTTGTGTGGTGTCTGTTGCCTTAGCGAACCCGTCCCTTTTTATCCCCCTGTTGGGGTATCGCCTGTCCATCACTTCAAACAGTTCAGGTTCAAAGCAAACCAGTCTTGACAATACCCAGACTGGTGTCTCCTTCCGTTAATCTCTCTCGTCTCTTTATTAACATTTCCAAATGCTGCTCCATTGTCTTACTTATCTCTCTCCTGAAGACAGGTGGCAGATCAACTGTTGATCCCACTGGTGATAGCACAGGACAGTCAACATCTTAGTCTATGTGTACTTTCGTCACAACCCCTCATAATTTGGTATACTTATATCAAACTCTTCTCTCATTCTCCAACTCATCAGTGGATGAATTCCTAACCTGTTCAACCTTTCTCTGTAGCTTAGATACTCAAGCCTCAGTTCTTATTTTTTCTAACTTCAAATCATTAAAGTAATTCAAAGGATGACAGCAAAGTGATCGTTAGTTCAAGACTCGGTGGTGAACAGCTCCAGTTGCAGTGCTGGTGAGACTGAGGATTGAGCTGGTTCGGGCTGTTCCAGGGAACAGGCCTACGGTCTCAATCTGGTTCAGAACACTGTCGATTGCTTCTATTGTTTGCGTGATTGTCTAATCACCTGCCAGAGTAGGCCAAAGCCTCGGTCTCAGTAACGCAGCAGCTGGAGGAGTTCACTATCGAGAGATGAATGGACATATTATTGAAGGAGTGGCGGTGAAACCAAATGGCTTCAAATCAACGCACACACAATGCTGTAGGAACTCAGCAGGCCAGGCAGCATCTATGAGAAAGAGTAACCAGTTGGCTTTTCAGCTAGGTGAGTCCCTTCATCTGGAATTCACCAGTCCCACTCATAAAATCGCCACTCTCATTAAACGTAACTTTGTTAATTAAAAGGGGATGCGTTAGTAAATCTGTTGGCGACACAAAGGTTGGAGATTTTGTGGATCGAGTGGAGGGCTGTCAGAGGTTACAGCAGGATACTGATAGGATGCAAAACTGGGCTGAGAAGTGGCAGATGGAGTTCAACCGAGGTAAGTGTGAGGTGGTTCATTTTGGTAGGTCAAATATGCTGGCAGAATATAGTATTAATAGACTCTTGGCAGTGTGGAGGATCAGAGGGATCTTGGGGTCCAAGTCCATGGAAAACTCAAAGCTACTGCGCAGGTTGACTCTGTGGTTAAGAAAGCATACAGTGCATTGGACTTCATCAATTATTGGATTGAATTTATGAGCCGAGAGGTAATGTTATCAGCTATATAGGACCCTGGTCCAACCCCACTTGGAGTACTGTGCTCAGTTCTGTTTGCCTCACTATAAGAAGGTTGTGGAAACCATAGAAAGGGTGCAGAGGAGATTTACAAGGATCTTGCCTAGATTAGAGAGCATGCCTATTGAGAATAGGTCGAGTGAACTCAGCCTTTTCTCCTTGGAGTGACAGAGGATGAGAAGTGACTGCTAGAGGTGTATAAGATGATGAAAGGCATTGATCCTGTGGATAGAGGCCTTTTCCCAGGGCTAGAATGGCTAGCACGAGGGGGCACAGTTTTAACGTGCTTGGAAGTAGGTACAGAGGAGATGTTAGGGATACATTTGTCATGGTCCAGTCCGTGAAGTGCGCATTCTGGTTCACGGTCCGGTCTGTGGACTCAGGACTCCGAGTCTTCCAGCTGTCCCTTGTTTGAGTTAATCATAGGCATCTGATTCCCATCTTTGGGCTTGCGATATAAGTAACCTTGGGATTGAGTGTGGGCTGCTGGTTTGCCTTGTTAGTCCCCTTGGGGGTAACCTTCTGACAGAAGGCTATTGAAACCATTTATGATCTCTAGGCCTGGTTGGAGGACTAGTGCTTCATGGAGCCTGGTTGCCACTTGTTGGAGTAGTCTTTGCGGTATGGATTTGGCTGTTTCCTGGGCCAGCTGAGTGGCTGCCAGCCACTCTGAGCTAGGTAGGGATCCAGCTGTTTCTGTAGCCAGCTGAGGTTGCTGGCTGAACTGAGACTTGGAGCTACCCTGGATCAGAGATGGAATTGTCTGTTGTTCTTTGGTGTTTGTCTCTTCTTTTCCTTGCCTCTGTGGGATAAGCTAGGCTGATTTTCTGTTGCCCTGTGGGGGGATCTGTCTTGTCTTGTCCTTGCCTCTGTGGGGTAAGTCAGGTCGTATTGCTGTTGCCCTGTGGAGAGTCCTGTCTTGTCTTGTCCTTGCCTCTGTTGGGTAAGACTGGCTGCTCTGATGTTACCTGACAGAGAGACCTGTCCCAGTTTGGTGTGGAGATGAAATTGAGTCCCGGCTTGTCGAAGGATAAGTACCGGCTGTATGTTGATGCTCAGTTCCCAGTCTGTCTCTGAGCTCCAGGAACCCCAGCCTCGACGAGCCCGCAGCCGAGCTCCCGCGACCCTAGCCTCGACGAGCCCGCTGCCGAGCTCCCGCGACCCTAGCCTCAACGAGCCCGCAGCCGAGCTCCCGTGACCCTAGCCTCGACGAGCCCGCAGCCGAGCTCCCGCGACCCTAGCCTCAACGAGCACACAGCCGAGCTCCCGCGACCCTAGCCTCGATGAGCCCGCAGCTGAGCTCCCGCGACCCTAGCCTCGACGAGCCCGCAGCCGAGCTCCCGCGACCCTAGCCTCGACGAGCCCCGCAGCCGAGCTCCCAGGACCCCCAGCCTCGAGGACCCCGCAGCCGAGCTCCCGGGACCCCCAGCCTCGAGGACCCCGCAGCCGAGCTCCAAGGGCCCCCAGCCTCGAGGACCCCGCAGCCGAGCTCCGAGGGCCCCCAGCCTCGAGGACCCCGCAGCCGAGCTCCGAGGGCCCCAGGCCAAGCTCGGGACCCAGGACCCCAGCCACGTCCTGTCCTGAAGCCATGTCATGTCCTTGCCTGGTTCTGGGGTCCGAGCCTAAAGCAAGACCCAGGTTCTGGGTCCTTGTCCAGTCTCGGGCTCAGAGTTGAAGCCTTGCCACCTAGTCCATGGTTTCTAGTCCCGGTCCTGCTTTCCCTAGCCCAGTCTGCCTTCTTGTCCACGCTCCTGGTCTGAGTCCTATCACGTCCCTACTCTAGTCAATTCCTGTTCCTTGTAGTTCAGTGCCTGTGTCTTGCATTTGGGTCCGTTCCCAGCGCCCCAATGTGACAAAGTTTTTCATGCAGAGAGTGGTGAGTATGTGGAGTGGGCTGCTGGCGACGGTGGTGGAGGCGGATATGATAGGGTCTTTTAAGAGACTCCAGGACAGGTACATAGAGCTTGAAAATTAGAGGGCTATAGGTAACCCTAGGTAATTTCTAAGGTAAGAACATGTTCTGCGCAGCTTTGTGGTCCGAATGGTCTGTATTGTGCTGTAGGTTTTCTATGTTTCTAAATGTTGCCTAGTGCCTAATTTTACATACTCCAGTGAATCCGCTGGAAGTGTGGTATGCAAAATGTCCTGAATGCCCCACTGTCTTCTCACTTGACATCTCTATCCTGCAACACAATACTACATCCCCTCGGGAACTGTGGCACACAGTATTTAATCATTAAATTACAAAAGTAACATAGAAATAACACACATAACAACTGATGCTAGTTAACGTCCTTTATTTAACACCAAAACAGATTACATTATTTCTTCAGGTTATGATGCAGGCACTCCATTTATAAACTTGTGAGAAAAAGCAACAGTGTTAAAATGAGTTTCACCAATAAATCCAAGCAAGAGAAAATTTCCAGCTGCTGGAAATCCAAGCAACAGGTACACAGTGCTGAAGGAACTCAGCAGGCCTGACAGCATCTACGGAAGAAAGTACAGACGAAGTTTCCAGCGGGGAATTCACAAATAATTCCAGTGCGTGTGAATAAAATTAATCTGCAATTGTGCACGTGTAGGTTTCTGTCAGAGCTGTGTGGTCCATTGGAAAGGTTTTCGAGAAATAGTTTGATTAATAGCAATTTTGCACCCCAACCAACTGAAGATTACATTTAATCATTTCTTCCATAACTGTTTTCTGATCACATTGGAAAAGATTTTTAGTTTGTCCTGTGCTGCCTTAATGCAAAATTTTCAATTTGAAACTAAATCTTGCATTAGTTAGAAGTCAAACAGCTGGTGGAAGCCCCTTAATAGATACATTCTCTCCATCAAAATTAATATTATTGTTGATATTAATGGTAATACTTTGATTAAAATTCATTATTCCACCATTGTAAATTTTACAATTTCCTGAATTAGAACTATTTATCGTTGAGCCATCATTACCCTCTGTGCCGGACATATTGATTGAAGGTATAATCGGGTTTTTAAGGTTACTATAAATATACGACAACAAAGAAATTAGACGATTGAATAGCGAGCTTACAATTCTTCCAAAAATAATAGTCATCTTCAGGTCTTTTTCTGTTTTCTCAGGCACACGTTTTGTTCAATACGCAACAGAAGCAAATGTTGCTGTTTAAAGTGCAGTCCCAAAATGGATCAGAAACTTCTGGAAGGCCAGCTCACCAACTACGTCATTGTTTGGGCTTGGTGTGTATCCAGAGGTGTCTTAAATATGCCAGTCTTACCTGAATCAAGCAGATCGGGAATTCAGACGTATTAAACTTGTCTCTGTTTAAAAATTGGATTCTGCCTAAACAGGTTTATTATGTAAAATTAATTCTGCTTATATGGATTATGTTTATAACAAAAAAGTTCTTTTTCTGTTCCGGCATAATAATTGGCATTTATAGAATGCTGTAATGGTGTTTGGAGACAATGGTGCCAAAAGTATGAGAGAAGCAAGGCAGATTTTACAAGCTTTCAAATGGTGACTCATTACGAGAGCACAGGAAATTTTTCAGATTTTACTTCATATCTTTATTTCTCACTATAGTTTTCTGACATGTTCAGAGTTTCCAATATTGTCTCATTTACTTCACTGAATACGCTTAACTTGTCATGATTGCATTGCAGTGTATAAGTTCTTAGTGTCCAAATATCACAGCTATTCATTCTTACACTTAATGAATGACATTTGACAAACAGATATTCAGATTCAGATTCATTTATTTTTCACATGTACATGTACAAATGTTTCCTATAAACATTCTAACTTTCACCCTTAGCCCATAACCCCTTGTTCTAGTTTCACCCAGCCTGAGTGGAAAAAGCTTGCCTCAATTTACCCTATGAATACCCTTTATAATTTTGTATACCTGTATCAAATCTCCTCTCATTCCCCTCCATGTCAGTGGATAAATTCTTAAACTATTTGACCATTCTCTATAGCTCAGATCTTCAGGTCTCGAATTTCATTTTTTGTAAATTCATAACATTAAACTAATTTGAAAGGAAGAGATGAGAGTGCAAGTTGGGAGTCCAAATTTGTGTTTACTCTGAGTGAGGCGTGTACATATTGCATGTTAGTGGGATGAGGCATGCAATCTTGTGTTTATACATAATGATTTATTTAAAGAGCAAGAATGATTACTGAATTAATGTATATTAGATTAGATTCAACTTTATTGTCATTGTGCCAAATACAGATACAAAGCCAGTGAAATGCAATTAGCATCTAACAGAAGTGCAACAGAATAGTATTATTTACAAAATAACTGCGAATAAAAAGTAAGTGCTGCAGCATACAAATTTAAAAGTACTGAGACAGTCCAACACTGCTTAGCGCTGTGATGTGAGGCTCAGTAGGGTCACACCCTCAGGGAAGAAGCTTTTCCTGAGACTGCTGGTGTGGGAGCAGAGGCTCCTGTAGTGCCTATCTGATGGGAGGAGAGTAAAAAGTCCATGGTGAGGGTAAGAAGCATTCTTGAATATGCTTTTTGCCCTGCCCAAGCAGCGTTTATAGTAAATGTCCTCAGTAGTGGGCAATTGGGTGTGATAATCCGCTGGGCAGTTTTCACGACACACTGGAGTGTTTAGTGCTTTGCGGTCCTATACAGAACAATTGCCATACCACACTGAGATGCAGTTGGTGAGTACGTTCTCAATGATACAGCAGTATAAGTCCGTCAGTATCCTTGGACAGAGGTGAACTTTTTTGATGCTCTGCAGGAAATAAAGGTGCTGTTGAGCCTTTTTTATCAGGAAGGAGGAGTTGACAGACCAGGTGAGATCATCAGAAATGTGGACACCAAGGAATTTGAAGCTTGACGTAGATGGGGACATGAGTGTGGCCTCTAGCATGCCTGATGTCCACAATAATCTCCTTGGTCTTCTGAGTGTTAAGGGCCAGGTTGTTACCAGCATAACACGCGGCCAGGTGCTGGACCTCGTCCCTGTAGGCCATCTCGTTATCCCCTTTGATCAGGCAAACCACCGAGGTGTCGTCGGCTAACTTGATTATTGAGTTAGAACCGTATACAGGAATGCAGTCATAGGTGAAAAGGGAGTACAGAAGAGGGCACACCACAAGCCATACCTGCTTTGCTTGTACAGACGTGGGTTGTCAGACAAAAAGACCACAGCTCTAGCTCTCAAAAGATTACGAAACCTCCTGATTCACCCACAGATTTTGAGTTTGGTGTGTGCAGCATGGTCCCATAGGCACACACTCATATACACAGGTTTTAATGAAGTCAGTGACAGCTGAGGCATACTCATTCAGACTCGAAGATGGATCCTTGAACACAGTCCAGTCTATCAATTCAACGTAATCCTCTAAGTGCTGCTCCATCTCCCATGTCCATACCTTCCTGGTCCTCACTACTGGTGCTGCGGTCTTCAGACTCTGCCTATGCTCGGGGAGTAGAAATACAGCCAGGTGATCAGATTTTCAGGTCTGGGCATGGGATATCACGGTAGCACTTTAGATGGCGGTGTAACAGTGGTCCACTGTGTTGGTTTCTCTGCTACGACAAGTGATTTGCTGTTAATTATTATTGACAGACTTTTTCAAGCAGGTTTTGTTAAAATCTCACAAAATGACAGAGATGCACTGTTTTATTCCTCTTTATTACGTCTCTCAGATCATCCTGAGCTTGTTTAACATTGACCTGAGTTGGGGTTTACAACACTACCAAGATTCTAGAAGCCTACAAGATGTCTTTTCAGAACCGATCAAGGTTAGATCAAAGAATGGGAAGAAAGGGAACCTTTTCTGGTTGGCTGCCAGTGATTAGTGGTGTTCCACTTTTGATGTCAGTGACTTGGATGATGGAATCAATGGCTTTGCACAGTATGAAATTAGGTGGAGGGCAAATATTTTTGAGGAAATGGAGAGGCTACAGAAGGACTTCACGGATTAGGAGACTGGGCAAAGAAGTGGCAGATGCGATAGAATGTTAGGAAGTGTATGGTCCTGCACTTATGTAGAAGAAATAAAAGCAAGAACATATTCGAAATAGAGAGAAAATCTAAAAATCTGTGGAGCAAAAGTACTTGGAGTTCTTCTGCAGGTTTCCCTAAAGATTAATTTGCAAATGCAGGGGAAGGAAAATGTGATGTTAACATTTGTTTCTAGAGGACTAGAATATAAAAGCCAGGATGTAATGTTGTGGCTGTATAAAACACTGATGAGACCTCACTTGGAATATTGGGAGCTGTTTTTGGGCCCCTTATCCAAGAAAGGATGTGCTGAAACTGGAGAGGTTTCAAAGGAGTTTCACAAAACTTATTCCAGGATTGAATGGCTTGTCATTTGAAGAATGTTTGAACAGCAATAGCGTGCATTTCTGGGAAAAATGTGGAAGGTGCAGGACATTTGTATTCCAAAAGTGAAGAAATGCTCATATTGCGAAATAGTACAACCAATGCTGACAAGAGATGTCAAAGCTAATGTTAAAACAAAACATAGTGGGAAGATAGAGGATTGGAAAGTTTTTCAAAACCTACAGAGAACAACTGAAAGAATCATTGGAAGGGTAAAGATGAAATATGAAAGCAAGCTAGCAAATATTATCAAAGTGGATAGTAAAAGCTTTTTCAAGTATGTAAGAAATAAAAGAGAGAGAGAGAGAGAGAGTGGATAGAGGACCACTAGAAAATGAGGCTGGAGAAATAATAATGGGGAACAAGGAGATGGCAGATGAACTAAATGAGTATTTTGCATTTGTCTTCACTGCGGAAGACACTAGCAGTGTGTCAAATGTTGTAGTGTGTGAAGAAAAAGAAATGGGTGTAGTTACTATTACAAGAGAGAAGGTGCTCAAAAAGCTGAAAGACCTAAACGTACGCAAGTCACCCAGACCAGATGAACTGCACCCTAGGGTTCCGAAAGAGATAGCGTTAGAGATTGTGGCAGCATTAGGAATGATCTTTCAGAATTCTGCTCCTATGTCTTATGGATTTTCACGAAAATTATTCCAGGTTTGATTGGCTTGCCATATGAGGAACGTTTGATAGCTCTGGGACAGTATTCTGGTCTAGCTGTAGAACCTCAGTATGCAGTCGTGATTGGGTTAATGAGTTGAACCAATTCTTTAATAGGTTTGACAATTGTCCTCTTGTTCAGACCCCCTCAGCACACCAGTCCAGGTGCCAAGGCACCCAAAGCTTCCTCAGCACCAACTCCTCATCTCCTTCATCCTCTCCCCTCCAGTTCAGCACGAGTCAAAAACACAGGCTACCAGTGTCTACATCCCCCCTTTGCCCCCAGCTGCCATCCTCACCAATTGCTATTATCCTGATCTTCATCTCCCCCAGACCACACCTTCCACCACCTCCTCCTCCTCCACAGTCATCATGGGCTGAACTTCACTATTGAGCAGGTGAGAAGGGCTCTGGGGAAGCTCAGAAATGGTAAATCATTGGGACCCGATGGGATGAACCTCAAGGCCCTGATGGAGTCTGCTGAGCAGTTGTGTGGAGTTCTCAAGCACACTTTCAATCTGAGACTCAGCCTCAAAATGGTCCTGACTTTGTGGAAAACATCACGTGTGGCCCCAGTACCCAAGAAAGACCAACCAAAAGTCTTGAATGACTACCGTCCAGTGGCCCTGGCCTCAGATATCATGAAAACCCGATAGAGGCTGGTTATGGCTTACCGCCAAACCATGGAAAGATCAGCCCTTGTCCCCTGCAGGAGCACGTTGGAGTTGAGGATGCTGTCACCTACCTGCTGAACAGAGTCTATTCCCATGTGGATAAGCAGGGCAGCACTGTGAGGATCGTGATTTTTAATTTCTCAAGTGCCTTCAATACCATACAGCCCTCATTGCTGGGGGAAATACTGTTTAATACGGTGGAATCGAGCAGAACACCAACACAGAGGCTGTGTACAAGAAGGGCCAGAATTTCTCCTACTTTCTGAGGAGACTGAGGTCCTTTGGAGTATGCAGGCCTCTCCTTCACACATTCTATCAGTCTATTATCATCAGTACAATCTCTTAATGCGGTGGTGTGCTGGGGCAATGGCGTCAACACAGGTGATACCAACAGGTTTAATAAACTGCTTATGACGTCTGGCTCTGTTATAAGATTCAAACTGTGCATGCTGGAGGCATGGAGGATCAAAGGACCCTATGGAAAATCCCAGGAACTCTGGACAATATTTCTCACACTCTGCAGGCCAAACTGCACTTTTAGGAATAGACTGACAACTGTGCTGCTCCAAAGAGTGCCATATGAGGTCATTCTTACCCTTGGCCTTCAGGCTCTTACATGAGTCGACCTATAGCAGGAAAATGATGGCCCTGTCCTGTTAGATTGTTTGAGAAATCTTGTTTTATTTTTCCTTACTTCTCCCGTAATCTTTGTATATCTGTGCACTTGTAATGCAACTGAGACACTTTATTTCCTTTGGGGTCAAACAAAGTATCTATCTAGCTGTTCACTTGAATTCAGAAGAATGAGGAGTGTCCTCATTTTGAAACCTATCAAATTTTGAAAGGCCTCAATAGAGTGGAGTGGAGAGCATGTTTCCAAAATTGTAAGTCTCTAAGACCAGAGGACACAACCTCAGAATAGAGATATGTCCTTTTAGAATGGAGATGAGGAGAGATTGCTTTTGGTAAGAGTGATGAAAGTGTGGAAGTCATTGCCACAAGTGGTTGCAGAGACCACGTCATTGGGTGTATATAAAGGCAGAGGTTGATAGACACTTGGTTATTCAGGGTATGAAAGGGTATGGGGAAAAGTCCGGGGACTGGGGCTGAGAGAGAAGATGGATCAGCCATGATGAAATGGCTGAGCAGACTCGATGGGCCAAATGGCTTATTCTGCTCCTATGTCTTATGATTTTATGCTCTATCACTTTGCCAAAGGGAGACTTGCAGACGAGTGGAGGGAAGGGACATCTTACACCAGCTTTTGTTCAGATGCATCTCCACCCTACCACCCAAGGAGTACAATACTGTCAACAGTCAGGACTTCAACAGTCTCACGCAAACAATGGCTGCTCTGAGTAAAGGTAATTTTTTTCATTTGAGCTTACCAAGTGCCAGATTACATTCACTCCAATGTATACTCACTGTCTGTGATATGCAGAAGAATGTCCTGACTGCCCGTGCTCATTTCTTTTGAAATCTCTCTTACTTCACAATCCATCATCACCTCAGGAACCATGGCGCACAGAATTTAGATATATAATTACAAAAGTAACTTTGAAATAACACAAATATTGGCGTATGTTAATTAATTTTACTTTATTTTAATACTATAACCATCTACTGTGCACTATGAAGGTCACTCCATCTATAATCTTGGGAGGAAACTGGCAGAATTACAATCATTTCAGTGTGTTTACCCCTCATAATTTTGTATACTTATATCAAATATCCTCTCATTCTCCAACGCATCAGTGGATGAATTCCTAACCTGTTCAACCTCTCACTGTAGCTCAGATACTCAAGCCTCAGTTCTTATTTTTTCTAACTTCAAATCATTAAACTAATTCAAAGGATGACAGGAAAGTGAAAATTGAGTCTAATTTTTTGCTTACTTGAAGCGAGGCATGTACATATCACATGGCAGTGTGATGATACTTGCAATCACGTGTTTATACATAATGAGCTAGTTAATCAGCAAGAATGATTACTCAAAAATATATGTACAACATTACTCATATATTCCTGAAATATTAAACACACAACACTCCTGTCTGCTTAGCGATAAATGCCAACAGAGAATTAATCTCCAACTATATACACAGTATATAATATAGTACAACTTCTATATACAGGTATTGTCAGGAGAGTAAATTTTCAACTGTCCCATTTAGGCCTAATGATTTACTCGCTGTGCTTTCTTACTCTAGTGGGGTAATGACTTTCCTGAACATGTACAGTATGTTCGTTCGTCTCGGTGGTGAACAGCTGCAGTTGCTGTGCTGCTGAGACTGAGGATTGAGCCGATTCGGGCTGCTCCAGGGGACAGGCCTATGGTCTCAATCTGGTTCAGAACACTGTCGATTGCTTCTATTGTTTGCATGATTGTCTAATGGCCTGCCAGAGTAGGCCCAAGCCGCGGTCTCAGTAGCATAGCAGCCAGAGCAGTTCACTGTGGAGAGATGAAGGAACATATATATTGATGGAGTGGCAGAGAAAGCAACTGGCACCTAATCAATGCACACACAATGCTGTAGGAACTCAGCAGACCAGGCAGCATCTATGAAAAGAGTAAACAATCAGGTTTTCGGGCCGAGTCCCTTCATCTGGATTCACCAGTCCCACTTATAAAATGGCTGCTCTCATTGAACGTAACTTTTTAATTAAACATTACCAAGTACCTAATTATACACACTCCAGTGTTTGCTTAGGAACTGTGGCATGCAAACGTCCTGAATGCCCCACTCTCTTCTCAGTTGACATCCCTCTCCTGCAATGCAATCCAACATCCCCTCGGGAAATGTGGCACGCAGAATTTATTCATTAAATTACAAAAGTAACTGAGAAATAACACAAACAACAACTAATGCTAATTAACATTATTTAATACAATAAACAGATAACATTATTTCTTAAGGATACTTTACATCATGAAGGCACTCCATTTATAAACTTGTGAGAAAAGCAAGAGTTAAAATCTGTTTCACAAATAAATCCAAAACAAGAGATAGTCTTCAGATGCTGGAAATCCAAGCAACTCACACACAAAATGCTGGTGGAACTCAGCAGGTGAGTCAGCATCTATGGAAAAAAGTATAGTTGACGTATTGTGCAGGGAATTCACAAATAATTCCAGTGCGTGTGAATAAAAATAATCCGCAATTGTCCACGACTTGGTTTCTGCCAGAGATGTATGGTCCATTGGAAAGGTTTTCGAGGAATAGCTTGATTCATAACAATTTTGCAGCCCAACCAATTCAAGATTACATTTAATCACTTCTTTGATAATTGTTTTCTGATCACATTGGAAAAGATTTGTACCTTGTCCTGTGTCTTAATGCAGAATTTTCAATTTGAAACTAAATCTTGAATTAGTTAGAAGTCAAACAGCTGGTGGAAGTCCCTTCATAGTTACATTCTCTCCATCATAATTAATATTATTGATATTAATGGTAATACTTTGATTAAAATTCATTATTCCACCATTGTAAATTTTACAATTTCCTGAATTAGAACTATTTATCGTTGAGCCATCATTACCCTCTGTGCCGGACATATTGATTGAAAGTATAATCGGGTTTTTAAGGTTACTATAAATATACGACAACAATGAAATTAGACGATTGAATAGCGAGCTTACAATTCTTCCAAAAATAATAGTCATCTTCAGGTCTTTTTCTGTTTTCTCAGGCACACGTTTTGTTCAATACGCAACAGAAGCAAATGTTGCTGTTTAAGGTGCAGTCCCAAAATGGATTAGAAACTTCTGGAAGGCCAGCTCACCAACTACGTCATTGTTTGGGCTTGGTATGTATCCAGAGGTTTCTTAAATACGCCCGTCTTACCTGAATCAAGCAGATGGGGAATTCAGACGTATTAAACTAGTCTCTGTTTAAAAATTGGATTCTGCCTAAACAGGTTTATTATGTAAATTAATTCTGCTTATATGAATTATGTTTATAATAAAAAAGTTGTTTTTCAGTTCCGGCATAATAATTGGCATTTATAGAATGCTGTAATCTCAATCAACAAATGGGGTGCAAGAGTGACGTGGCAGTTGTAGTTGCAGCCTCAGGTATCCAGCAACCAAGGTTGTATTGCACCACTGGTCTGCCAATGTGGATATTGAATCTTATACAGATATAGATATATCGAGAGTGAGATAGATTGATAGGTGCAAACATGTATTTGATATGCTGCTATGGTGTGTATTCAGACTTGAAGATTGGAACAAATATTCTGTGCCGACATCAACAAGGATGATTACCAGTACAAAATTGCAGAAATATCAGCAGCTTTCAGTCGCTTTAAGTGATGTATTTGGAGACAATGGTGCCAAAAGTATGAGAGAAGCAAGGCAGATTTTACAAGCTTTCAATTGGTGGCTCATTATGAGAGCACAAGAAATTTTTCAAATTTTGCTTCATATCTTTATTTCTCACTATAGTTTTCTGATGTGTTCAGAGTTTCCTATATTTCATTTACTTCACTAAACAAGCTTAACTTGTCATGATTGCATTGCAGTGTATAAGTTCTTAAGTGTCCAAATATCACAGCTATTCATTCTTACACTTAATGAATGACATTTAACAAACAGATATTCAGATTCAGATTCAGATTCATTTATTTATCACATGTACATGTACAAATATTTCCTATAAATATTATAACAATCACCCTTAGCCCAAAACCCTTCGTTCTAGTTTCACCCAGCCTGAGTGGAAAAAGCTTGCCTCAATTTACCATATGAATACCCTTTATAATTTTGTATACCTGTATCAAATCTCCTCTCATTCCCCTCCACGTCCGTGGATAAATTCTTAAACTATTTGACCTTTCTCTATAGCTCAGATCTTCAGGTCTCGAATATTATTTTTTGTAAATTCATAACATTAAACTAATTTGAAAGGAAGAGATGAGAGTGCAAGTTGGGAGTCCAAATTTGTGTTTACTCTGAGTGTGGCGTGTACATATTGCATGGTAGTGGGATGACGCATGCAATCTTGTGTTTATACATAATGAATTATTTAAAGAGCAAGAATGATTACTGAAATAATATATATTAGATTAGATTAGATTCAACTTTATTGTCATTGTGCCGAATACAGATACAAAGCCAGTAAAATGCAATTAGCATCTGACCAGAAGTGCAACGGAATAGTATTATTTACAAAATAACTGCGAATAAAAAGTAAGTGCTACAGCATACAAATTTAAAAGTACTGAGACAGTCCAATACTGCTTAGCACTGTGATACGAGGCTCAGTAGGGTCACAGCCTCAGGGAAGAAGCTTTTCCTGAGACTGCTGGTGTGGGAGCAGAGGCTCCTGTAGCGCCTATCGGATGGGAGGAGAGTAAAAAGTCCATGGTTAGGGTAAGAAGCATTCTTGAACATGCTTTTCGCCCTGCCCAAGCAGCGTTTATAGTAAATGTCCTCAGTAGTGGGCAATTGGGTGTGATAATCCACTGGGCAGATCTCACGACACACTGGAGTGTTTAGTGCTTTGCGGTCCTATACAGAACAATTGCCATACCACACTGAGATGCAGTTGGTGAGTATGTTCTCAATGATACAGCAGTATAAGTCCGTCAGTATCCTTGGACAGAGGTGAACTTTCTTGATGCTCTGCAGGAAATAAAGGTGCTGTTGAGCCTTTTTTATCAGGACGGAGGAGTTGAGGGACCAGGTGAGATCATCAGAAATGTGGACACCAAGGAATTTGAAGCTTGACGTAGGTGGGGACATGAGTGTGGCCTCTAGCATGCCTGATGTCCACAATAATCTCCTTGGTCTTCTGAGTGTTAAGGGCCAGGTTGTTACCAGCATAACACGCGGCCAGGTGCTGGACCTCGTCCCTGTAGGCCGTCTCGTTATCCCTTTTGATCAGGCAAACCACCGAGGTGTCGTCGGCTAACTTGATTATTGAGTTAGAACCGTATACAGGAATGCAGTCATAGGTGAAAAGGGAGTACAGAAGAGGGCACACCACAAGCCATACCTGCTTTGCTTGTACAGACGTGAGTCGTCAGACAAAAAGACCACAGCTCTAGCTCTCAAAAGATTACGAAACCTCCTGATTCACCCACAGATTTTGAGTTTGGTGTGTGTAGCATGGTCTCATAGGCACACACTCATATACACAGGTTTTAATGAAGTCAGTGACAGCTGAGGCATACTCATTCAGACTCGAAGATGGATCCTTGAACACAGTCCAGTCTATCAATTCAACGTAATCCTCTAAGTGCTGCTCCATCTCCCATGTCCATACCTTCCTGGTCCTCACTACTGGTGCTGCAGTCTTCAGTCTCTGCCTATACTCGGGGAGTAAAAATACAGCCAGGTGAACAGACTTTCAAGTCTGGGCATGGGATAGTACGGCAACCATTCTTGATGGTGGTGTAACAGTGGTCCACTGTGTTGGTTTCTCTGCTACTACAAGTGATTTGCTGTTAATTATTATTGACAGACATTTTCAAGCAGGCTTTGCTAAAATCTCACAAAATGACAGGGATGCACTGTTTCATTCCTCTTTATTACGTCACTCAGATCATCCTGAGCTTGATTAACATTGACCTGAGTTGGGGTGTACAACACTACCAAGATTCTAGAATGCCTACAAGATGTCTTTTCAGAACTGATCAAGGTTGGATCAAAGAGTAGGAATAAAGGGAACCTTTTCTGGTTGGATGCCAGTGATTAGTGGTGTTCCACTTTATATGTCAGTGATTTGGATGATGGAATCAGTAGCTTTGTGCAGTACGAAATTAAGTGGAGGGCAAATATTTTTGAGGAAATGGAGAGGCTACAGAAGGACTTCACGGAATAGGAGACTGGGCAAAGAAGTGGCAGATACAATACAATGTTAGGAAGTGTATGGTCATGCACTTTTGTAGAAGAAATAAAGCAAGAACATATTCTAAATGGAGAGAAAATCTAAAAATCTGTGGAGCAAAAGTACTTGGAGTTCTTCTGCAGGTTTCCCTAAAGATTAATTTGCAAATGCAGGGGAAGGCAAATGTGATGTTAACATTTGTTTCAAGAGGACTAGAATATAAAAGCAAGGATGTAATGTTGTGGCTATATAAAACACTGATGAGACCTCACTTGGAATATTGGGCGCTGTTTTTGGGCCCCTTATCCAAGAAAGGATGTGCTGAAACTGGAGAGGTTTCAAAGGAGTTTCACAAAACTTATTCCAGGATTGAATGGCTTGCCATTTGAAGAATGTTTGAACAGAAATGGTGTGCATTTCTGGGAAAAATGTGAAAGGTGCAGGACACTTGTATTCCAAAAGTGAAGAAATGCTCATATTGCAAAATAGTACAACTGTGGCTGACAAGGGATGTCAAAGCCAATGTTAACACAAAACTTAGTGGGAAGATAGAGGATTGGAAAGTTTTTCAAAACCTACAGAGAGCAACTAAAAGAATCATTGGTAGGGTAAAGATGAAATATGAAAGCAAGCTAGCAAATAATATCAAAGTGGATAGTAAAAGCTTTTTCAAGTATGTAAGAAATGAAAGAGAGAGAGAGTGGATATAGGACCAGTAGAAAATGAGGCTGGAGAAATAATAATGGGGAACAAGGAGATGGCAGATGAACTAAATGAGTATTTTGCATTTGTCTTCACTGTGGAAGACACTAGTAGTGTGTCAAATGTTGTAGTGTGTGAAGAAAAAGAAATGGGTGTTGTTACTATTACAAAGGGAGAAGGTGATCAAAAAGCTGAAAGACCTAATCGTACACAAGTCACCCAGACCAGATGAACTGCACCCTAGGGTTCTGAAAGAGGTAGCATTGAGATACCTCAAGGAGATCTTGTGACTTTCTTGTGAGAATGATGTAATGGTCGTTTGGAGGTCACCTGATGTAATTTTCCTGCCGATGAGGTCACGTGATGACATGTTCACCACGGGGATAAAAGGGAAGACGTCTGGTGACGCAGTTAGTTTTCCAGCTAGAACGTTCGTCAATGTCTTCGTTTAGTTTCGTATTTGTTTTATGACGCAGTTTCATTTTTAAAACGGAGTGTACCTTCCGTTGCAAGGTACAATAGTGCTGGACTGGCAAATACTGCTAGATTTGTTGATGTATTTTTTTCAGTAGTATTGGAGAGTGAAGACTTCATCGAAGTACAGAATATGAAGGATTAAGAGGAGTCCGGAATGTTCGGCAGTTTAATAAAGAATCGACTTTTTGAGTCTTCGTTGAAGAAGTAGCGACCTGCATCGAGATAACTCTTGCCAAAAGAGAAAGGTAGTTCATGCAAGATGCTCTCTGGAAATTAAGGTCAGTTGTTTTAAGCCCTTTATTTCCTTCATCGTGCATCCTTTGGACAGAACCAGCAGGGAAGTTGTGTCTATGAAGAAATCCTTCTCCAGAGAAGTCTCTCCCAATTGAATGTATAAATCTGTTGGACCTTCGAATTTACCATTTCAAGAACTGTGTTTGACTTTACCGCTTTAAGAACTGTTTTGGAATTTATCGTTTTATGAATCAGTACCGAGTGACAATTCGTTGAACGACCGCATAGCAGTTAACTTCCGGTTAAGGTTTTTGTTTGTTTTTTATTGTTTATCTGTGTTTAATAAATGTTTGGTTGTTTTTTTATCACCTGACTCGATTGATATTCATTGTTGCCAGTTACGTAACACAGCATTAGAAATGATCTTTCAAAATTCTGCTTCTATGTCTTATGGTGTTGTGGACTTTCACGAAAATTATTCCAGGATTGATTGGCTTGTCATATGAGGAATGTTTGACAGCTCTGGGACAGTATTCTGGCCTAGCTTTAGAACCTCAGTATGCAGTCGTGATTGGGTTAATGAGTTGAACCAATTCGTCAATAGGTTTGACAATTGTCTTTTTGTTCAGACCCCCTCAGCACACCAGTCCAGGTGCCAAGACACCCAAAGCTTCCTCAGCACCAACTCCTCTCCCCTCCAGTTCAGCAGATGAGTGAACAACACAGGCTACCAGTGTCTACATCCCCCCTTTGCCCCCAGCTGCCATCCACACCAATTGCTATTATTCTGATCTTCATCTCCCCCAGATCACACCTTCCACGACCTCCCCCTCCTTCACAGTCATCATGGGCTGAACTTCACTATTGAGCAGGTGAGAAGGGCTCTGGGGAAGCTCAGAAATGGTAAATCATTGGGACCCGATGGGATGAACCTCAAGACCCTGATGGAGTCTGCTGAGCAGTTGTGTGGAGTTCTTCAGCACACTTTCAATCTGAGTCTCAGCCTCAAAATAGTCCTGACTTTGTGGAAAACATCACGTGTGGCCCCAGTACCCAAGAAAGACCAACCAAAAGTGTAGGATGACTACCGTCCAGTGGCCCTGGCCTCAGATATCATGAAAACCGGATAGAGGCTGGAGATGACTTACTGCCAAACCCCGGTCAGATCAGCCCTTGTTCCCCTCAGGAGCACGTTGGAGTCGAGGATGCTGTCACCTTCCTGCTGAACAGAGTCTATTCCCATGTGGATAAGCAGGGCAGCACTGTGAGGATCATGATTTTCAATTTCTCAAGGGCCTCCAATACCATACAGCCCTCATTGCTGGGGGAAATGAAAATTGGAACAAATATTCTGTGCTGACATCAACAAGGATGATTACCAGTACAAACTTGCAGAAATATCAGCAGCTTGCAGTCGCTTTAAGTGAGGTGTTTGGAGACAATGGTGCCAAAAGTATGAGAGAAGCAAGGCAGATTTTACAAGCTTTCAAATGGTGACTCATTACGAGAGCACAGGAAATTTTTCAGATTTTACTTCATATCTTTATTTTCACTATAGTTTTCTGACGTGTTCAGAGTTTCCAATATTGTCTCATTTGCTTCACTAAATAGGCTTAACTTGTCATGATTGCATTGCAGTGTATAAGTTCTTAGTGTCCAAATATCACAGCTATTCATTCTTACACTTAATGAGTGACATTTGACAAACAAACAGATATTCAGATTCATTTATTTATCACATGTGCATGTACAAATGTTTCCTATAAACATTCTAACTTTCACCCTTAGTCCATAATCCCTTGTTCTACTCTCACCCAGCCTGAGTGGAAAAAACTTGCCTGAATTTATTCTATGAATACCCTTTATAATTTTGTATACCAGTATCAAATCTCCTCTCATTCCCCTCCACGTCCGTGGATAAATTCTTAAACTATTTGACCTTTCTCTATAGCTCAGATCTTCAGGTCTCAATTTTTATTTTTTGTAAATTCATAACATTAAACTAATTTGAAAGGAAGAGATGAGAGTGCAAGTTGGGAGTCCAAATTTGTGTTTACTCTGAGTGTGGCGTGGACATATTGCATGGTAGCGTAATGACGTATGCAATCTTGTCTTTATACGTAATGAATTATTTAAAGAGCAAGAATGATTACTCAAACAATATGTATTAGATTAGATTAGATTCAAATTTATTCTCATTGTGCTGAACACAGATACAAAGCCAGTGAAATGCAATTAGTATCTGACCAGAAGTGCAACAGAATAGTATTATTTACAAAATAACTGCGAATAAAAAGTAAGTGCTACAGCATACAAATTTAAAAGTGCTGAGACAGTCCAATATTGCTTAGCGCTGTGATGTGAGGTTCAGCAGGGTCACAAGCTCAGGGAAGAAGCTTTTACTGAGACTGCTGGTGCGGGAGCAGAGGCTACTGTAGTGCCTACTGGATGGGAGGAGAGTAAAAAGTCTGTGGTTAGGGTGAGAAGCATCCTTGAATATGCTTTTCGCGCTGCCCAGGCAGCATTTATGGTAGATGTCCTCAATAGTGGGCAATTGGGTGTGATAATCCGCTGGCAGTTTTCACGACACACTGGAGTGTGGAGTGCTTTGCGGTCCGATACAGAACAATTGCCATAGCACACTGAGATGCAGTTGGTGACTATGCTCTCAATGGGATAGCGGTAAAAGTCCATCAGTATCCTTGAAGAGAGGTGAACTTTCTTGATGCTCTGCAGGAAATACAGGCACTATTGAGCCTTTTTGATCAGGATGGAGGAGTTCAGGGACCAGGTGAGATTATCGGAAATGTGGACACCAAGGAATTTGAAGCTTGATACACAGTCCACTACAGCTCCGTTGATGTAGATGAGGACATGAGTGTGGCCTCTAGCCTGCTTGATGTCCACAATAATCTCCTTGGTCTTCTGGGTGTTAAGGGCAAGGTTGTTACCAGCACAACATGCGGCCAGGTGCTGGACTTCGTCCCTGTAGGCCGTCTCGTTATCCTTCTTTGAGCAAGCAAACCACTGAGGTGTCATCGGCTAACTTGATTATTGAGTTAGAACCGTATACAGGAATGCAGTCATAGGTGAAAAGGGAGTACAGAAGGGGGCACACCACAAGCCATACCTGCTTTGCTTGTACAGACGTGAGTCGTCAGACAAAAAGACCACAGCTCTAGCTCTCAGCAGATTATGAAACCTCCTGATTCACCCACAGATTTTGAGTTTGGTGTGTGCAGCATGGTCTCATAGGCACACACTCATATACACAGGTTTTAATGAAATCAGTGACAGCAGAGGCGTACTCATTCAGACTCGAAGATGGATCCTTGAATACAGTCCAGTCTATCAATTGAAAGTAATCCTCTAAGTGCTGCTCCATCTCCCATGTCCATACCTTCCTGGTCCTCACTACTGGTGCTGCGGTCTTCAGTCTCTGCCTATGCTCAGGGAGTAGAAATACAGCCAGGTGATCAGATTTTCAGGTCTGGGCATGGGATATCACGGTAGCACTTTAGATGGTGGTGTAACAGTGGTCCACCGTGTTGGTTTCTCTGATACTACAAGTGATTTGTTGGTAATAATTATTGAAAGACTTTTTCAAGCAGGCTTTGTTAAAATCACACAAAATGACAGGGATGCACTGTTTCATTCCTCTTCATTACGTCACTCAGATCATCCTGAGCCTGTTTAACATTGACCTGAGTTGGGGTGTACAACACTACCAAGGTTCTAGAATGCTTACAAGATATCTTTTCAGAACCGATCAAGATTAGATCAGAGTGGGAATAAAGGGAACCTTTCTGGTTGGCTGCCAGTGATTAGTGCTGTTCCACTTTATATGTCAATGATTTGGATGATGGAATCAATGGCTTTGTGCAGTACGAAATTAAGTGGAGGGCAAATATTTTTGAGGAAATGTAGAGGCTACAGGAGGACTTCATGGAATAGGAGATTGGGCAAAGAAGTGGCAGATGCAATACAATGTTAGGAAGTGTATGGTCGTGCACTTATGTAGAAGAAATAAAAGCAAGAGCATATTCTAAATAGAAAGAAATTCTAAAAATCTGTGGAGCAAAAGTACTTGGAGTTCTTCTGCAGGTTTCCCTAAAGATTAATTTGCAAATGCCGGAGAAGGCAAATGTGATGTTAACATTCGTTTCTAGAGGACTAGAATATAAAAGCCAGGATGTAATGTTGTGGCTGTATAAAACACTGATGAGACCTCACTTGGAATATTGGGCGCTGTTTTTGGGCCCCTTATCCAAGAAAGGATGTGCTGAAACTGGAGAGGTTTCAAAGGAGTTTCACAAAACTTATTCCAGGATTGAATGGCTTGTCATTTGAAGTATGTTTGAACGGCAATAGTGTGCGTTTCTGGGAAAAATGTGGAAGGTGCAGGATATTTGTATTCCAAAAGTGAAGAAATGCTCATATTGCAAAATAGTACAACTATGGCTAACAAGGGATGTCAAAGCTAATGTTAAAACAAAACTTAGTGGGAAGGGAGAGGATTGGAAAGTTTTTCAAAACCTACAGAGCAACTAAAAGAATCATTGGAAGGGTAAAGATGAAATATGAAAGCAAGCTAGCAAATAATATCCAAGTGGATAGTAAAAGCTTTTTCAAGTATGTAAGAAATAAAAGAGAGAGAGTGGATATAGGACCACTAGAAAATGTGGCTGGAGAAATAATAATGGGGATCAAGGAGATGGCAGCTGAACTAAATGAGTATTTTGCATTTGTCTTCACTGTGGAAGACACTAGCAGTGTGTCAAATGTTGTAGTGTGTGAAGAAAAAGAAATGGGTGTAGTTACTATTACAAAAGGAGAAGGTGCTCAAAAAGCTGAAAGACCTAAACGTACACAAGTCACCCAGACCAGATGAACTGCACCCTAGGGTTCTGAAAGAGGTAGCTTTGAGATACCTCCAGGAGATCTTGTGACTTTCTTGTGAGAATGATGTAATGGTCATTTGGAGGTCACCTGATGTAATTTTCCCTCGATGAGGTCACGTGATGACATGTTCACCACGGGGATAAAAGGGTCGACCTCTGGTGACGCAGTTAGTTTTCCAGCTAGAACGTTCGTCAATGTCTTCGTTTAGTTTCGTATTTGTTTTATGATGCAGTTTCATTTTTAAAACGGAGTGTACCTTCCATTGCAAGGTACAATAGTGCTGGACTGGCAAATACTGCTAGATTTGTTGATGTATTTTTTTTCAGTAGTATTGGAGAGTGAAGACTTCATCGAAGTACAGAATATGAAGGATTAAGAGAAGTCGGGAATGTTCGGCAGTTTAATAAAGAATCGACCTTTTTGAGTCTTCGTTGAAGAAGTAGCGACCTGCATCGAGATAACTCTTGCCAAAAGAGAAAGGGAGTTCATGCAAGATGCCCTCTAGAAATTAAGGTCAGTTGTTTTAAGCCCTTTATTTCCTTCATCGTGCATCCTTTGGACGGAACCAGCAGGGAGGTTGTGTCTATGAAGAAATCCTTCTCCAGAGAAGTCTCTCCCAAGTGAATGTATAAATCTGTTGGACTTTCGAATTTACCATTTCAAGAACTGTGTTTGACTTTACCGCTTTAAGAACTGTTTTGGAATTTATCGTTTTAAGAATCAGTACCGAGTGATAATTCGTTGAACGACCGCATAGCAGTTAACTTCCGGTTAAGGTTTTCATTTGTTTTTTATTGTTTATCCGTGTTTAATAAATGTTTGGTTGTTTTTATATAACCTGACTCGATTGATATTCATTGTTGCCAGTTACGTAACACAGCATTAGAAATGATCTTTCAAAATTCTGCTCCTATGTCTTATGGTGTTATGGACTTTCACGAAACTTATTCCAGGATTGATTGGCTTGTCATATGAGGAATGTTTGACAGCTCTGGGACAGTATTCTGGCCTAGCTGTAGAACCTCAGTATGCAGTCGTGATTGGGTTAATGAGTTGAACAAATACTTCAATAGGTTTGACAATTGTCCTCTTGTTCAGACCCCCTCAGCACACCAGTCCAGGTGCCAAGACACCCAAAGCTTCCTCAGCACCAACTCCTCATTTCCTTCATCCTCTCCCCTCCAGTTCAGCACAAGTGAACAACACAGGCTACCAGTGTCCAAATCTCCCCTTTGCCCCCAGCTGCCATCCACACCAATTGCTATTATCCTGATCTTCATCTCCTGCAGACCACGCCATCCACAACCTCCCCCTCCCCCACAGTCATCATGGGCTCAACTTCACTATTGAGCAGGTGAGAAGGGCTCTGGGGAATCTCAGAAATGGTAAATCATTGGGACCAGATGGGATGAACCTCAAGGCCCTGATGGAGTCTGCTGAGCAGTTGTGTGGAGTTCGCCAGCACACTTTCCATCTGAGTCTTAGCCTCAAAATGGTCCTGACTTTGTGTGGCCCCAGTATCCAAGAAAGGCCAACCAAAAGTCTTGGATGACTACCCTCCAGTGGCCCTGGTCTCAGATATCATGAAAACCCGATAGAGGCTGGTTATGGCTTATTGCCAAACCCTGGTCAGATCAGCCTTTGTCGCCCCCAAGAGCACGTTGGAGTCGAGGATGCTGTCACCTACCTGCTGAACAGAGTCTATTCCCATGTGGTTAAGTAGGGCAGCACTGTGAGGATCATGATTTTCAATTTCTCAAGGGCCTTCAATACCATACAGCCCTCATTGCTGGGGGAAATACTGTTCAATACAGTGGAATCGAGCACAACACCAAAACAGAGGCTGTGTACAAGAAGGGCCAGAATTTCTCCTACTTTCTGAGGAGACTGAGGTTCTTTGGAGTATGCCGGCCTCTCCTTCACACATTCTATGAGTCTATTGTCATCAGTACAATCTTTTACGCGGTGGTACGCTGAGGCAATGGCATCAACACAGGTGATACCAACAGGCTCAATAAACTGATTACGAAGTCTGGCCCTGTTATAAGAGTCAAACTGGGCATGCTGGAGGCATGGAGGATGAAAGGACCCTTCGGAAAATCCCAGGAACTCTGGACAATATTTCTCGCACTCTGCATGCCAAACTGCACTTTTAGGAATAGACTGACAGCTGTGCTGCTCCGAAGAGCGCTATATGAGGTCATTCTTACCCTTGGCCTTCATGATCTTATATGAGTCGACCTATAGCAGGAAAATGATGGCCCTCTCTTTTTAGACTGTTTGAGAAATCTTGTTTTATTTTTCCTTACTTCTCTCGTAATATTTGTATATCTGTGCACTTGTAATGCAACTGTGACACTAATTTCCTTTGGGGTCAAGCAAAGTATCTATATATCTGTTCACTTGAATTCAGAAGAATGAGGAGTATCCTCATCTTGAAACCTATCAAATTTTAAAAGGTCTCTATAGAGGGGAGTGGAGAGGATGTTTCCAAAAGTGTAAGTCTCTAAGACCAGAGGACACAACCTCACAATAGAGATATGTCCTTTTAGAATGGAGATGAGGAGGGATTTATTTTGGTAAGAGGGATCAATGTGTGGAAGTCTTTGCCACAGGTGGGTGCAGAGACCACGTCATTGGGTATATAAAATGGCAGAGGTTGATAGACACTTGGTTATTCAGGGTATGAAAGGGTATGGGGAACGACAGGAGACTGGGGCTGAGAGAGAAAATGGATCAGCATTGATGAAATGGCAGAGCAGACTCGATGGGCCAAATGGCTTATTCTGCTCCTATATCTTATGATCTTATGCTCTATCACTTTGCCAAAGGGAGACTTGCGGACGAGTGGAGGGAAGGGACACCTTACACCAGCTTTTGTTCAGATGCATCTTCACCCTACCAGCCAAGGAGTACAAAACTGTCAACAGTCAGGACTTCACCAGTCTCACGCAAACAATGGCTGCTCTGATTAAAGGTAATTTTTTTCATTGGAGTTTACCAAGTGCCACATTACATTCACTTCAATATATACTCATTGTTTGTGATATGCAGAAGGATGTCCTGACTACGCCTGCTCACTTCTTTAGAAATCTATCTCACTACGCAATCCAACATCACCCCAGGAACCATGGCGCACAGAATTTAGGTATATAATTAGAAAAGTAACTTTGAAATAACACAAATATTGGCTGATGTTAATTAATTTTACTTTAATAATACAACCATGTAACATTAGTTCTTCAGGATATCATGTACTGTGCATTTTGAAGGTTACTACATCTATAATCTTGGGAGGAAACTGGCAGAATTAGAATAAATTACCCAAATAATTTCAATTTGTTTACCCTGTTACGTACCCCGTAACTGGGTTGCCAAACCAGCAGAAATGGATCACTCAGTTGGCGTCTGGATTACTGGAACTAAGAAAGTTTTATTAAAGAAATGAGCAACACAGTACTCTAATAGTAAGGATATAAATGCAACAGGTTAGCACTGAATAAACACATGTACACAGAACTAGGATAATAGGATCAATCAAGCTCTTTTGCAGTCTCGGGGTAAAATGTTCAATCACAAGTGACAGAGTTCAGTTTAGTTCAGTTCGCAGCAATCGTTGTTGTGCCGTTGAAGAGAGAGAGAAAGAGCAAATGCTGATATTCAAAATCGGATGCAACAGATCTTTGATATTTCTCGCAGTTAGCTTTCGGGCGAGCCCTTTGTAATGTCTTCTGAGGTCACCGACTGTGAGCCCTCCGTTTTCAGATACGATCGTTCCTCTGCGGTGAACCCGGCACCCAGGCAAGGGCGGACACACACACCAGGTTCCCGCTGACCGAATCTTTCCACCCTGTGCGTCTATGGCTGGTCCCGTGAGCAGCCCTCCAAAACTCCCACCGACTTGTGGGGGCGCACCGCTTCCAGGGTCTCGATCCCTCGTGGTGTCATGAGTGGTGTCTCGTGTGGTGTCTGTTGCCTTAGCGAACCCATCCCTTTTTATCCCCCTGTTGGGGTATCGCCTGTCCATCACTTCAAACAGTTCAGCTTCAAAGCAAACCAGTCTTGACAATACCCAGACTGGTGTCTCCTTCCGTTAATCTCTCTCGTCTCTTCATTAACATTTCCAAATGCTGCTCCATTGTCTTACTTATCTCCCTCCTGAAGACAGGTGGCAGATCAACTGTTGATCCCACTGGTGATAGCACAGGACAGTCAACATCTTAGTCTATGTGTACTTTCGTCACACCCCTCTCCTTTAAGGATTTTTACCGGGGTAAAAATTATAAGCATGAATACATTATTAGATACACACAAATATACATCTTCATCAGCTATTTGGCTAATACAGAGAATTTTAAGTTGTCAACACCTTGACGGAGGTCAGCATCACATTTTCCGTTCCTTTTATATGTGTTATTTTAATAATCCTTTAAACCAGGCTCCAACTTAGCAAACTTCATAGTGGCCGAAAACACTGAATTGTGATCAGTGTAACTTCTCATTGGGTTTCGCCCGGACCACGATAACAAGGGTCGTCCCATCCCGACTTAGTTTTCTTTCGCAAGGGCTTAGTAGGAGGGGGAGGGGTAGTACCCACAAAGTTATTGCAAAACTTCCTACAGTACCCCACCATCTCCAAGAGCCTTCTGAGGGCCCTCTTGTCTGTCGGGGTTGGGATGTCAGAGGTAGCCCGCACCTTAGCTTGCATCGCTGCCAGCTGCCTGGTGTCACCACAATTCCCAGATAAGTGACCTTCGCGTGGCCGAACTCATTTTTTTCAAGGTTCACTATCAAGCTGGCTTCAGACAGCTGTATTACATCGCCAATTTCCATTTCTGTGTTCTTTAGCCCTTTCGTCACTGAATTACTCATTCTGTAGGAGGTTTTGCTCACTAGGCTGACCTAGCATGACAAACACCACCCAACGTCCCAGTTCTTTGCATCGCCTCAGGACAATCAAACACACGTGCACGAGCCGTTTAATTAACTCTCCTAAAGGGTCGCTTTGTTCGAGGATTAAGGGAGAGACCTTATCAGCAGAGCTGGCCAAAACAATAGCCTTCTCCCATCTGGTCGGTACCATACTCACCTTTTCAAAATGGTTTTTCCCTTTATCATGTGGCACCCTAGCTTCATTGATTTCCGCGCTAACACCGGCTAGGTTTGTTAGCATATCAAAAGCCTGTGACTGTCTCAGTTCGCGTCTGCAATAATCAATAACATCCTTCCTCCTGTGCAGCCAGAAAAACTCTCTCATGGCTTCGCCGACTGTTTCCTTCAGCACCTCAAAATGTCCACCAAGGGGTACTTTGTGGGCCAGGTTAAAAATCTCATCCCCATAACTCTTTTGCACCACCCCCCATTCCTTAGCTGCGGTACTTGGTCTCCCTTTCTTCCTTAGCACACCCTCCTCCGCACAATAGCCTACTGGCTCTCTTTTTAATCCTGCTTCAGAGAGAGCTGTTTCCTCGTCTCGCTCCTGTACTTGTATAAAGTCCTTCTTTTCTACTGATAAATCTACCTTAATTTCCCCACTTCTGACTGTTTCATTACGCTCCTTCTTTTCACTTTCTACCCCCTCCTCGTACAAGTCTGGTAGAAACATCTCAGCAGTCTCTCTGGACATACAGCGAGTCACTGCGCAAACAGAATGAACCTGAGAGTTCATGGGCGGGGCCTCAATGCTGGCAGGCTGACTGTCAATCTCACTGCTGAGAACACAATTGGCCCGGCGAGGTCATTACCGAGCAAGACTTCCACGCCTTTCATCGGTAATTCGGGCTTCACCCCGATCGTGACTAGTCCAGAGACCAAGTCGCTTTGTAGGTGTATCTGGTGCAAAGGGACGGCTTCTGTCCCTTCCCCAATACCTTTGACCCTGACCTCCCCAGTCTGGGTCTCTGAACTAAACTCTAATACACTCTTTAATATCAATGACTGGCACACTCCCGTGTCTCTCCAGATCCGCACTGGAACTGGTTTTAACCCCTCCTTCACCGACACCAATCCGGCCGAGATAAACCTCTCGCGCCCTTTCTGAACCTTGGCAGACCTTTCCTCTCCTAGCGGTTCATTTACCAGCTCGATACAGCCAGTCGAAATCGCCGTTTTTCCTTTCCCCGTCTCCTTCTTTGGGGCAAAGCACCTGGACGCAAAGTGTCTGACTTTCCCACAATTATAACAGACGACCCCAGGAGACTTCCTACCAGACTGCTCCTGGTCTACCTTATCCTTCTCACTAGTCCCCAGCTTACTTACTGACTTTTCTGGCGGACTCTTCCCGCCGTCCTGACTACCCTTCTGGTAGCCTTTACTCGGGGCAAACTTCATTTTATGCGTCAACGCATACTCATCTGCTAACTTAGCAGTTGCGGCTAATGTGGCTGCCTCTTTCTCATCTAGGTAGGGTCTCATACCGTCAGGGACACAACCTTTAAACTGCTCAATCAGGATCAGCTGTAGCAGTCCGTCATAATCCCCATTTACCCCCTTCGAGGCGCAACAACGCTCACAATATGTCTGCATCTCACGGGCAAACTCTAAATACATGCGGTCCCACTGCTTCCTCACATTCCGGAACCTCTGCCGGTATGCCTCCGGGACCAACTCATAAATCCTGAGGATGGCCTCTTTCACCACCTCATACCTCTGGGCATCTTCCGCGGACAAAGCTGAGTAAGCTTGTTGGGCTTTTCCTTTAAGTACACTCTGAAGCAAAACAGCCCACTTATCCCTCGGCCAGTCCTGACTTTTCTCCGATCCACATCGGTATCGTCAAATGGGGGAACCAGCCTAACTTCCTGGGTCGCCCTGAACCCTCCACCTTGGTCCGGCATGGGTCCTTGTTCTGTCCTTATCTTTAACCTTTCCAGCTCGAATTCCCTTTCCCTCTGTTTCTCTTCTCGCTCCAACTGCCTCTCTTTCTCTTTCTCCTGCTGTTCTAACTGCTTCTCTCTCTCTTCACGTTCTAGCTGCCGTACCCAGAACTCGTTCTCGAGTCTCAGTTTTTCAAGCTGCACCTGTACTGCGCCTCCACTAGGTTTTCCAATAGATATCACCTCCAGCTCCCCTTGGGGAAACACACCTTTAGATACATACTGCTCTATGATAGCTCTGTGCATCTCCTCTCTCCTCATTGTCGACTTCCCCTTAACAAGATTCAACCGTTTGGCCACAGCTGCCAATTCCGCTTTCCTGGCATCCACTAATGCCTCCAAGGTCGGCGCCTTCAGAAATTCCTCAATCTCCATTTCTGCTGTTTGCCTTTTCTTTCTTTCCGGAATTTTAACCCAATCAATTTACCCCATCCCAAATTTAGCGTTCAAAATCCCGGACGAGCCCCCACTTATGTTACGTACCCCGTAACTGGGTTGCCAAGCCAGCAGAAATGGATCACTCAGTTGGCATCTGGATTACTGGAACTAAGAAAGTTTTATTAAAGAAATAAGCAACACAGTACTCTAATAGTAAGGATATAAATGCAACAGGTTAGCACTGAATAAACACACATGTACACATGACCAGGATATTAGGATCAATCAAGCTCTATCGCAGTCTAGGTGTAAAATGTTCAATCACAAGTGACAGAGTTCAGTTTAGTTCAGTTCGCAGCAATCGTCTGCCGTTGAAGAGAGAGAGAGAGCGAATGCTGATATTCAAAATCAGATTCAACAGACCTTTGATATTTCTCGCAGTTAGCTTTCGGAAGAGCCATTTGTAATGTCTTCTGAGGTCACCGACTGTGAGCCCTCCGTTTTCAGATACGATCGTTCCTCTGCGGTGAACGCGGCACCCAGGCAAGGGTGGACACACACACCAGGTACCCGCCGACCGAATCTTTCCACCCTGTGCATCTATGGCTGGTCCCGTGAGCAGCCATCCAAAACTCCCACCGACTTGTGGGGGGCGCACCACTTCCAGGGTCTCGATACCTCGTGGTGTCATGAGTGGTGTCTCGTGTGGTGTCTGTTGCCTTAGCGAACCCATCCCTTTTTATCCCCCTGTTGGGGTATCGCCTGTCCATCACTTCAAACAGTTCAGGTTCAAAGCAAACCAGTCTTGACAATACCCAGACTGGTGTCTCCTACCGTTAATCTCTCTCGTCTCTTCATTAACATTTCCAAATGCTGCTCCATTGTCTTACTTATCTCTCTTCTGAAGACAGGTGGCAGATCAACTGTTGATCCCACTGGTGATAGCACAGGACAGTCAACATCTTAGTCTATGTGTACTTTCGTCACAACACCTCATAATTTGGTATACTTATATCAAACTCTTCTCTCATTCTCCAACTCATCAGTGGATGAATTCCTAACCTGTTCAACCTTTCTCTGTAGCTTAGATACTCAAGCCTCAGTTCTTATTTTTTCTAACTTCAAATCATTAAAGTAATTCAAAGGATGACAGCAAAGTGAAAATCGTGAGTCTAATTTTTTGCTAACCTGAAGCGAGGCGTGTACATATCACATGGTAGTGTGATGACACTTGCAATCACCCGTTTATACATACTGAGCTAATTAATCAGCAAGAATGTTTACTCAAAAATATACGTACAATATTACTCATATATTCCTGAAGTATTAAACACACAACACTCCTCTCTGCTTAGCAATAAACTCCATCTCAACAGAGAATTAATCTCCAACTACATGCACAATATTTTGTATAATACAACTTCTATATTACAGGTATTGTCAGCAGAGTAAATTTTAAATTGTCCCGTTAGGCCTAATGATTTAATCACTTTGCTTTCTTACGCTAGTGGGGTAATGTCTTTCCTGAACATGTACAGTATGTTCGTTCAAGTCTCGGTGGTGAACAGCTCCAGTTGCTGTGCTGGTGAGACTGAGGATTGAGCCGATTCGGGCTGCTCTGGGGAACAGGCCTACGGTCTCAATCTGGTTCAGAACACTGTCGATTGCTTCTATTGTTTGCACGATTGTCTAATCACCTGCCAGAGTAGGCCCAAGCCTCAGTCTCAGTAACGCAGCAGCTGGAGGAGTTCACTATCGAGAGATGAATGGACATATTATTGAAGGAGTGGCGGTGAAACCAAATGGCTGCAAATCAACGCACACACAATGCTGTAGGAACTCAGCAGGCCAGGCAGCATCTATGAGAAAGAGTAACCAGTTGGCTTTTCAGCTAGGTGAGTCCCTTCATCTGGAATTCACCAGTCCCACTCATAAAATCGCCACTCTCATTAAACGTAACTTTGTTAATTAAAAGGGGATGCGTTAGTAAATCTGTTGGCGACACAAAGGTTGGAGATTTTGTGGATCGAGTGGAGGGCTGTCAGAGGTTACAGCAGGATACTGATAGGATGCAAAACTGGGCTGAGAAGTGGCAGATGGAGTTCAACCGAGGTAAGTGTGAGGTGGTTCATTTTGGTAGGTCAAATATGCTGGCAGAATATAGTATTAATAGACTCTTGGCAGTGTGGAGGATCAGAGGGATCTTGGGGTCCAAGTCCATGGAAAACTCAAAGCTACTGCGCAGGTTGACTCTGTGGTTAAGAAAGCATACAGTGCATTGGACTTCATCAATTATTGGATTGAATTTATGAGCCGAGAGGTAATGTTATCAGCTATATAGGACCCTGGTCCAAACCCACTTGAAGTACTGTGCTCAGTTCTGTTCGCCTCACTATAAGAAGGTTGTGGAAACCATAGAAAGGGTGCAGAGGAGATTTACAAGGATCTTGCCTAGATTAGAGAGCATGCCTATTGAGAATAGGTCGAGTGAACTCAGCCTTTTCTCCTTGGAGTGACAGAGGATGAGAAGTGACTGCTAGAGGTGTATAAGATGATGAAAGGCATTAATCCTGTGGATAGATGCCTTTTCCCAGGGCTAGAATGGCTAGCACGAGGGGGCACAGTTTTAACGTGCTTGGAAGTAGGTACAGAGGAGATGTTAGGGGTACATTTGTCATGGTCCAGTCCGTGAAGTGCGCATTCTGGTTCACGGTCCGGTCTGTGGACTCAGGACTCCGAGTCTTCCAGCTGTCCCTTGTTTGAGTTAATCATAGGCATCTGATTCCCATCTTTGGGCTTGCGATATAAGTAGCTTTGGGATTGAGTGTGGGCTGCTGGTTTGCCTTGTTAGTCCCCTTGGGGGTAACCTTCTGACAGAAGGCTATTGAAACCATTTATGATCTCTAGGCCTGGTTGGAGGACTAGTGCTTCATGGTGCCTTGTTGCCACTTGTTGGAGTAGTCTTTGTGGTATGGATTTGGCTGTTTCCTGGGCCAGCTGAGTGACTGCCAGCCACTCTGAGCTAGGTAGGGATCCAGCTGTTTCTGTAGCCAGCTGAGGTTGCTGGCTGAACTGAGACTTGGAGCTACCCTGGATCAGAGATGGAATTGTCTGTTGTTCTTTGGTGTTTGTCTCTTCTTTTCCTTGCCTCTGTGGGATAAGCTAGGCTGATTTTCTGTTGCCCTGTGGGGGGATCTGTCTTGTCTTGTCCTTGCCTCTGTGGGGTAAGTCAGGTCGTATTGCTGTTGCCCTGTGGAGAGTCCTGTCTTGTCTTGTCCTTGCCTCTGTTGGGTAAGACTGGCTGCTCTGATGTTACCTGACAGAGAGACCTGTCCCAGTTTGGTGTGGAGATGAAGTTGAGTCCCGGCTTGTCGAAGGATAAGTACCGGCTGCATGTTGATGCTCAGTTCCCAGTCTGTCTCTGAGCTCCAGGAACCCCAGCCTCGACGAGCCCGCAGCCGAGCTCCCACGACCCTAGCCTCGACGAGCCCGCAGCCGAGCTCCCGCGACCCTAGCCTCAACGAGCACACAGCCGAGCTCCCGCGACCCTAGCCTCGACGAGCCCGCAGCCGAGCTCCCGCGACCCTAGCCTCGACGAGCCTGCAGCCAAGCTCCCGCGACCCTAGCCTCGACGAGCCCCGCAGCCGAGCTCCCAGGACCCCCAGCCTCGAGGACCCCGCAGCCGAGCTCCAAGGGCCCCCAGCCTCGAGGACCCCGCAGCCGAGCTCCGAGGGCCCCCAGCCTCGAGGACCCCGCAGCCGAGCTCCGAGGGCCCCAGGCCAAGCTCGGGACCCAGGACCCCAGCCACGTCCTGTCCTGAAGCCATGTCATGTCCTTGCCTGGTTCTGGGGTCCGAGCCTAAAGCAAGACCCAGGTTCTGGGTCCTTGTCCAGTCTCGGGCTCAGAGTTGAAGCCTTGCCACCTAGTCCATGGTTTCTAGTCCCGGTCCTGCTTTCCCTAGCCCAGTCTGCCTTCTTGTCCACGCTCCTGGTCTGAGTCCTATCACGTCCCTACTCTAGTCAATTCCTGTTCCTTGTAGTTCAGTGCCTGTGTCTTGCATTTGGGTCCGTTCCCAGCGCCCCAATGTGACAAAGTTTTTCATGCAGAGAGTGGTGAGTATGTGGAATGGGCTGCTGGCGACGGTGGTGGAGGCGGATACGATAGGGTCTTTTAAGAGACTCCAGGACAGGTACATAGAGCTTGAAAATTAGAGGGCTATAGGTAACCCTAGGTAATTCTAAGGTAAGAACATGTTCTGCGCAGCTTTGTGGTCCGAATGGTCTGTATTGTGCTGTAGGTTTTCTATGTTTCTAAATGTTGCCTAGTGCCTAATTTTACATACTCCAGTGAATCCGCTGGAAGTGTGGTATGCAAAATGTCCTGAATGCCCCACTGTCTTCTCACTTGACATCTCTATCCTGCAACACAATACTACATCCCCTCGGGAACTGTGGCACACAGTATTTAATCATTAAATTACAAAAGTAACATAGAAATAACACACATAACAACTGATGCTAGTTAACGTCCTTTATTTAACACCAAAACAGATTACATTATTTCTTCAGGTTATGATGCAGGCACTCCATTTATAAACTTGTAAGAAAAAGCAACAGTGTTAAAATGAGTTTCACCAATAAATCCAAGCAAGAGAAAATTTCCAGCTGCTGGAAATCCAAGCAACAGGTACACAGTGCTGAAGGAACTCAGCAGGCCTGACAGCATCTACGGAAGAAAGTACAGACGAAGTTTCGAGCGGGGAATTCACAAATAATTCCAGTGCGTGTGAATAAAATTAATCTGCAATTGTGCACGCGTAGGTTTCTGTCAGAGCTGTGTGGTCCATTGGAAAGGTTTTCGAGAAATAGTTTGATTAATAGCAATTTTGCACCCCAACCAACTGAAGATTACATTTAATCATTTCTTCCATAACTGTTTTCTGATCACATTGGAAAAGATTTTTAGTTTGTCCTGTGCTGCCTTAATGCAAAATTTTCAATTTGAAACTAAATCTTGCATTAGTTAGAAGTCAAACAGCTGGTGGAAGCCCCTTAATAGATACTTTCTCTCCATCAAAATTAATATTATTGTTGATATTAATGGTAATACTTTGATTAAAATTCATTATTCCACCATTGTAAATTTTACAATTTCCTGAATTAGAACTATTTATCGTTGAGCCATCATTACCCTCTGTGCCGGACATATTGATTGAAGGTATAATCGGGTTTTTAAGGTTACTATAAATATACGACAACAATGAAAATAGACGATTGAATAGCGAGCTTACAATTCTTCCAAAAATAATAGTCATCTTCAGGTCTTTTTCTGTTTTCTCAGGCACACGTTTTGTTCAATACGCAACAGAAGCAAATGTTGCTGTTTAAAGTGCAGTCCCAAAATGGATCAGAAACTTCTGGAAGGCCAGCTCACCAACTACGTCATTGTTTGGGCTTGGTATGTATCCAGAGGTGTCTTAAATATGCCAGTCTTACCTGAATCAAGCAGATCGGGAACTCAGACGTATTAAACTTGTCTCTGTTTAAAAATTGGATTCTGCCTAAACAGGTTTATTATGTAAATTAATTCTGCTTATATGGATTATGTTTATAACAAAAAAGTTCTTTTTCTGATCCGGCATAATAATTGGCATTTATAGAATGCTGTAATGGTGTTTGGAGACAATGGTGCCAAAAGTATGAGAGAAGCAAGGCAGATTTTACAAGCTTTCAAATGGTGACTCATTACGAGAGCACAGGAAATTTTTCAGATTTTACTTCATATCTTTATTTCTCACTATAGTTTTCTGACATGTTCAGAGTTTCCAATATTGTCTCATTTACTTCACTGAATACACTTAACTTGTCATGATTGCATTGCAGTGTATAAGTTCATAGTGTCCAAGTATCACAGCTATTCATTCTTACACTTAATGAATGACATTTAACAAACAGATATTCAGATTCAGATTCATTTATTTATCACATGTACATGTACAAATGTTTCCTATAAATATTATAACAATCACCCTTAGCCCATAACCCCTTGTTCTAGTTTCACCCAGCCTGAGTGGAAAAAGCTTGCCTCAATTTACCCTATGAATACCCTTTATAATTTTGTATACCTGTACCAAATCTCCTCTCATTCCCCTCCACGTCAGTGGATAAATTCTTAAACTATTTGACTATTCTCTATAGCTCAGATCTTCAGGTCTCGAATTTCATTTTTTTTGTAAATTCATAACATTAAACTAATTTGAAAGGAAGAGATGAGAGTGCAAGTTGGGAGTCCAAATTTGTGTTTACTCTGAGTGAGGCATGTACATATTCCATGGTAATGGGATGACGCATGCAATCTTGTGTTTATACATAATGAATATTTAAAGAGCAAGAATGATTACTGAATTAATGTATATTAGATTAGATTCAACTTTATTGTCATTGTGCCAAATACAGATACAAAGCCAGTGAAATGCAATTAGCATCTGACCAGAAGTGCAACAGAATAGTATTATTTACAAAATAACTGCGAATAAAAAGTAAGTGCTACAGCATACAAATTTAAAAGTACTGAGACAGTCCAATACTGCTTAGCGCTGTGATATGAGGCTCAGTAGGGTCACAGCCTCAGGGAAGAAGCTTTTCCTGAGACTGCTGGTGTGGGAGCAGAGGCTCCTGTAGCGCCTATCGGATGGGAGGAGAGTAAAAAGTCCATGGTTAGGGTAAGAAGCATTCTTGAATATGCTTTTCGCCCTGCCCAAGCAGCGTTTATAGTAAATGTCCTCAGTAGTGGGCAATTGGGTGTGATAATCCGCTGGGCAGATCTCACGACACACTGGAGTGTTTAGTGCTTTGCGGTCCTATACAGAACAATTGCCATACCACACTGAGATGCAGTTGGTGAGTATGTTCTCAATGATACAGCAGTATAAGTCCGTCAGTATCCTTGGACAGAGGTGAACTTTCTTGATGCTCTGCAGGAAATAAAGGTGCTGTTGAGCCTTTTTTATCAGGACGGAGGAGTTGAGGGACCAGGTGAGATCATCAGAAATGTGGACACCAAGGAATTTGAAGCTTGACGTAGATGGGGACATGAGTGTGGCCTCTAGCATGCCTGATGTCCACAATAATCTCCTTGGTCTTCTGAGTGTTAAGGGCCAGGTTGTTACCAGCATAACACGTGGCCAGGTGCTGGACCTCGTCCCTGTAGGCCGTCTCGTTATCCCTTTTGATCAGGCAAACCACCGAGGTGTCGTCGGTAAGCTTGATTATTGAGTTAGAACCGTATACAGGAATGCAGTCATAGGTGAAAAGGGAGTACAGAAGAGGGCACACCACAAGCCATACCTGCTTTGCTTGTACAGACGTGGGTTGTCAGACAAAAAGACCACAGCTCTAGCTCTCAAAAGATTACGAAACCTCCTGATTCACCCACAGATTTTGAGTTTGGTGTGTGTAGCATGGTCTCATAGGCACACACTCATATACACAGGTTTTAATGAAGTCAGTGACAGCTGAGGCATACTCATTCAGACTCGAAGATGGATCCTTGAACACAGTCCAGTCTATCAATTCAACGTAATCCTCTAAGTGCTGCTCCATCTCCCATGTCCATACCTTCCTGGTCCTCACTACTGGTGCTGCGGTCTTCAGTCTCTGCCTATGCTCGGGGAGTAGAAATACAGCCAGGTGAACAGACTTTCAAGTCTGGGCATGGGATAGTACGGCAACCATTCTTGATGGTGGTGTAACAGTGGTCCACTGTGTTGGTTTCTCTGCTACTACAAGTGATTTGCTGTTAATTATTATTGACAGACATTTTCAAGCAGGCTTTGCTAAAATCTCACAAAATGACAGGGATGCACTGTTTTATTCCTCTTTATTACGTCACTCAGATCATCCTGAGCTTGTTTAACATTGACCTGAGTTGGGGTGTACAACACTACCAAGATTCTAGAATGCCTACAAGATGTCTTTTCAGAACCGATCAAGGTTGGATCAAAGAGTAGGAATAAAGGGAACCTTTTCTGGTTGGATGCCAGTGATTAGTCGTGTTCCACTTTATATGTCAGTGATTTGGATGATGGAATCAATGGCTTTGTGCAGTATGAAATTAAGTGGAGGGCAAATATTTTTGAGGAAATGTAGAGGCTACAGAAGGACTTCATGGAATAGGAGACTGGGCAAAGAAGTGGCAGATGCAATACAATGTCAGGAAGTGTATGGTCAAGCACTTATGTAGAAGAAATAAAAGCTAGAACATATTCTAAATAGAGAGAAAATCTAAAAATCGGTGGAGCAAAAGTACTTCGAGTTCTTCTGCAGGTTTCCCTAAAGGTTAATTTGCAAATGCAGGGGAAGGCAAATGTGATGTTAACATTCGTTTCTAGAGGACTAGAATATAAAAGCCAGGATGTAATGTTGTGGCTGTATAAAACACTGATGAGACCTCACTTGGAATATTGGGCGCTGTTTTTGGGCCCCTTATCCAAGAAAGGATGTGCTGAAACTGGAGAGGTTTCAAAGGAGTTTCACAAAACTTATTCCAGGATTGAATGGCTTGTCATTTGAAGAATGTTTGAACAGCAATAGCGTGCATTTCTGGGAAGAATGTGGAAGGTGCAGGACATTTGTATTCCAAAAGTGAAGAAATGCTCATATTGCAAAATAGTACAACCAATGCTGACAAGAGATGTCAAAGCTAATGTTAAAACAAAACTTAGTGGGAAGATAGAGGATTGGAAAGTTTTTCAAAACTTATAGAGAGCAACTGAATGAATCATTGGAAGGGTAAAGATGAAATATGAAAGCAAGCTAGCAAATAATATCAAAGTGGATAGTAAAAGCTTTTTCAAGTATGTAAGAAATAAAAGAGAGAGAGAGAGAGAGAGTGGATATAGGACCACTAGAAAATGAGGCTGGAGAAATAATAATGGGGAACAAGGAGATGGCAGATGAACTAAATGAGTATTTTGCATTTGTCTTTACTGTGGAAGACACTAGCAGTGTGTCAAATGTTGTAGTGTGTGAAGAAAAAGAAATGGGTGTAGTTACTATTACAAGAGAGAAGGTGCTCAAAAAGCTGAAAGACCTAAACGTACGCAAGTCACCCAGACCAGATGAACTGCACCCTAGGGTTCCGAAAGAGATAGCGTTAGAGATTGTGGCAGCATTAGGAATGATCTTTCAGAATTCTGCTCCTATGTCTTATGGATTTTCACGAAAATTATTCCAGGATTTATTGGCTTGCCATATGAGGAACGTTTGATAGCTCTGGGACAGTATTCTGGTCTAGCTGTAGAACCTCAGTATGCAGTCGTGATTGGGTTAATGAGTTGAACCAATTCTTTAATAGGTTTGACAATTGTCCTCTTGTTCAGACCCCCTCAGCACACCAGTCCAGGTGCCAAGGCACCCAAAGCTTCCTCAGCACCAACTCCTCATCTCCTTCATCCTCTCCCCTCCAGTTCAGCACTTGAGTGAACAACACAGGCTACCAGTGTCTACATCCCCCCTTTGCCCCCAGCTGCCATCCTCACCAATTGCTATTATCCTGATCTTCATCTCCCCCAGACCACACCTTCCACCACCTCCTCCTCCTCCACAGTCATCATGGGCTCAACTTCACTAATGAGCAGGTGAGAAGGGCTCTGGGGAAGCTCAGAAATGGTAAATCATTGGGACCCGATGGGATGAACCTCAAGGCCCTGATGGAGTCTGCTGAGCAGTTGTGTGGAGTTCTCCAGCACACTTTCAATCTGAGACTCAGCCTCAAAATGGTCCTGACTTTGTGGAAAACATCACGTGTGGCCCCAGTACCCAAGAAAGACCAACCAAAAGTCTTGAATGACTACCGTCCAGTGGCCCTGGCCTCAGATATCATGAAAACCCGATAGAGGCTGGTTATGGCTTACCGTCAAACCCTGGTCAGATCAGCCCTTGTCCCCTGCAGGAGCACGTTGGAGTTGAGGATGCTGTCACCTACCTGCTGAACAGAGTCTATTCCCATGTGGATAAGCAGGGCAGCACTGTGAGGATCGTGATTTTTAATTTCTCAAGTGCCTTCAATACCATACAGTCCTCATTGCTGGGGGAAATACTGTTTAATACAGTGGAATCGAGCAGAACACCATCACAGAGGCTGTGTACAAGAAGGGCCAGAATTTCTCCTGTTTTCTGAGGAGACTGAGGTCCTTTGGAGTATGCAGGCCTCTCCTTCACACATTCTATCAGTCTATTATAATCAGTACAATCTCTTATGCGGTGGTGCGCTGGGGCAATGGCGTCAACACAGGTGATACCAATAGGTTTAATAAACTGCTTATGACGTCTGGCTCTGTTATAAGATTCAAACTGTGCATGCTGGAGGCATGGAGGATCAAAGGACCCTATGGAAAATCCCAGGAACTCTGGACAATATTTCTCACACTCTGCAGGCCAAACTGCACTTTTAGGAATAGACTGACAACTGTGCTGCTCCAAAGAGTGCCATATGAGGTCATTCTTACCCTTGGCCTTCAGGCTCTTACATGAGTCGACCTATAGCAGGAAAATGATGGCCCTGTCCTGTTAGATTGTTTGAGAAATCTTGTTTTATTTTTCCTTACTTCTCCCGTAATATTTGTATATCTGTGCACTTGTAATGCAACTGAGACACTGTATTTCCTTTGGGGTCAAACAAAGTATCTATCTAGCTGTTCACTTGAATTCAGAAGAATGAGGAGTGTCCTCATTTTGAATCCTATCACATTTTGAAAGGTCTCAATAGACTGGAGTGGAGAGGATGTTTCTAAAATTGTAAGTCTCTAAGACCAGAGGACAAAACCTCACAATAGAGATATGTCCTTTTAGAATGGAGATGAGGAAGTATTTCTTTTGGTAAGAGTGATGAAAGTGTGGAAGTCATTGCCACAAGTGGTTGCAGAGACCACGTCATTGGGTGTATATAAGGGCAGAGGTTGATAGACACTTGGTTATTCAGGGTATGAAAGGGTATGGGGAAAAGTCCAGGGACTGGGGCTGGGAGAGAAGATGGATCAGCCATGATGAAATGGCTGAGCAGACTCGATGGGCCAAATGGCTTATTCTGCTCCTATGTCTTATGATCTTATGCTCTATCACTTTGCCAAAGGGAGACTTGCAGACGAGTGGAGGGAAGGGACATCTTACACCAGCTTTTGTTCAGATGCATCTCCACCCTACCACCCAAGGAGTACAATACTGTCAACAGTCAGGACTTCAACAGTCTCACGCAAACAATGGCTGCTCTGAGTAAAGGTAATTTTTTTCATTTGAGCTTACCAAGTGCCAGATTACATTCACTCCAATGTATACTCACTGTCTGTGATATGCAGAAGAATGTCCTGACTGCCCGTGCTCATTTCTTTTGAAATCTCTCTCTTACTACACAATCCAACATCACCTCAGGAACCATGGCGCACAGAATTTAGATATATAATTATAAAAGTAACTTTGAAATAACAGAAATATTGGCTGATGTTAATTAATTTTACATTATTTTAATACTATAAACATGTAACATTAGTTCTTTGGAACATCATCTACTGTGCACTATGAAGGTCACTCCATCTATAATCTTGGGAGGAAACTGGCAGAATTAGAAAAATTTCAGTGTGTTTACCCCTCATAATTTTGTATACTTATATCAAATATCCTCTCATTCTCCAACGCATCAGTAGATGAATTCCTAACCTGTTCAACCTCTCACTGTAGGTTAGATACTCAAGCCTCAGTTCTTATTTTATCTAACTTCAAAACATTAAACTAATTCAAAGGATGACAGGAAAGTGAAAATTGAGTCTAATTTTTTGCTTACTTGAAGCGAGGGATGTACATATCACATGGCAGTGTGATGATACTTGCAATCACGTGTTTATACATAATGAGCTAGCTAATCAGCAAGAATGATTACTCAAAAATATATGTACAACATTACTCAAATATTCCTGAAATATTAAACACACAACACTCCTGTCTGCTTAGCGATAAATGCCAACAACAGAGAATTAATCTCCAACTATATACACAGTATATTATATAGTACAACTTCTATATACAGGTATTGTCAGGAGAGTAAATTTTCAACTGTCCCATTTAGGCCTAATGATTTACTCGCTGTGCTTTCTTACTCTAGTGGGGTAATGTCTTTCCTGAACGGGTACAGTATGTTCGTTCGTCTCGGTGGTGAACAGCTCCAGTTGCTGTGCTGATGAGACTGAGGATTGAGCCGATTCTGGCTGCTCCAGGGAACAGGCCTTTGGACTCAATCTGGTTCAGAACACTGTCGATTGCTTCTATTGTTTGCGTGATTGTCTTATGGCCTGCCAGAGTAGGCCCAAGCCGCGGTCTCAGTAGCATAGCAGCCAGAGCAGTTCACTGTGGAGAGATGAAAGAACGTATATATTGATGGAGTGGCAGAGAAAGAAACTGGCACCTAATCAATGCACACACAATGCTGTAGGGACTCAGCAGACCAGGCAGCATCTATGAAAAGAGTAAACAATCAGGTTTTCGGGCCGAGTCCCTTCATCTGGATTCACCAGTCCCACTTATAAAATGGCTGCTCTCATTGAACGTAACTTTTTAATTAAACATTACCAAGTACCTAATTATGCACATTCCAGTGTTTGCTTAGGAACTGTGGCATGCAAATGTCCTGAATGCCCCACTCTCTTCTCAGTTGACATCCCTCTCCTGCAATGCAATCCAACATCCCCTCGGGAACTGTGGCACGCAGAATTTAGTCATTAAATTACAAAAGTGACTGAGAAATACCACAAACAACAACTGATGCTAATTATCATTATTTAATACAATAAACAGATAACATTAATTCTTAAGGATACTTTACATCATGAAGGCACTCCATTTATAAACTTGTGAGAAAAGCAAGAGTTAAAATCTGTTTCACAAATAAATCCAAAACAAGAGATAGTCTTCAGATGCTGGAAATCCAAGCGACTCACACACAAAATGCTGGTGGAACTCAGCAGGTGAGTCAGCATCTATGGAAAAAAGTATAGTTGACGCTTTGTGCGGGGAATTCACAAATAATTCCAGTGCGTGTGAATAAAAATAATCCGCAATTGTGCACGACTTGGTTTCTGCCAGAGATGTGTGGTCCATTGGAAAGGTTTTCGAGGAATAGCTTGATTAATAACAATTTTGCATCCCAACCAATTCAAGATTACATTTAATCATTTCTTCGATAATTGTTTTCTGATCACATTGGAAAAGATTTGTACTTTGCCTGTGTCTTAATGCAGAATTTTCAATTTGAAACTAAATCTTGCATTAGTTAGAAGTCAAACAGCTGGTGGAAGCCCCTTAATAGTTACATTCTCTCCATCATAATTAATATTATTGTTGATATTAATGGTAATACTTCCATTAAAATTCATTATTCCACCATTGTAAATTTTACAATTTCCTGAATTAGAACTATTTATCGTTGAACCATCATTACCCTCTGTGCCGGACATATTGATTGAAGGTGTAATCGGTTTTTTAAGGTAACTATAAATGTATGAGAACGATGAAAATAGACGATTGAATAGCGAGCTTACAATTCTTCCAAAAATAATAGTCATCTTCAGGTCTTTTTCTCTGTTTGCTCAGGCACACAAGTTTTGTTCAATACGCAACAGAAGCAAATGTTGCTGTTTAAAGTGCAGTCCCAAAATGGATTAGAAACTTCTGGAAGGCCAGCTCACCAACTACGTCATTGTTTGGGCTTGGTATGCATCCAGAGGTTTCTTAAATACACCCGTCTGACCTGAATCAAGCAGATGGGCAATTCAGACGTATTAAACTAGTCTCTGTTTAAAAATTGGATTCTGCCTAAACAGGTTTATTATGTAAATTAATTCTACTTATCTGAATTATGTTTATAATAAAAAAGTTGTTGTTCTGTTCCGGCATAATAATTGGCATTTATAGAATGGTGTAATCTCAATCAACAAATGAGGGGCCAGAGTGATGTGGCAGTTACAGTTGCAGCCTCAGGTATCCAGCGACCAAGGTTGTATTGCACCACTGGTCTGCCAATGTGGATATTGAATCTTCTACAGATATAGATATATAGAGAGTGAGATAGATTGATAGATACAAACATGTATTTGATATGCTGCTATGCTGTGTTTTCAGACTTGACAATTGGAACAAATATTCTGTGCTGACATCAACAAGGATGATTACCAGTACAAACTTGCGGAAATATCAGCAGCTTGCAGTCGCTTTAAGTGAGGTATTTGGAGACAATGGTGCCAAAAGTATGAGAGAAGCAAGGCAGATTTTACAAGCTTTCATTACGAGAGCACAAGAAATTTTTCAAATTTTACTTCATATCTTTATTTCTCACTATAGTTTTCTGACGTGTTCAGAGTTTCCTATATTGTCTCATTTACTTCACTAAATACGCTTAACTTGTCATGATTTCATTGCAGTGCATAAGCTCTTAGTGTCCAAATATCACAGCTATTCATTCTTACACTTAATGAATGACATTTAACAAACAGATATTCAGATTCAGATTCATTTATTTATCACATGTACATGTACAAATGTTTCCTATAAATATTATAACAATCACCCTTAGCCCAAAACCCTTTGTTCTAGTTTCACCCAGCCTGAGTGGAAAAAGCTTGCCTCAATTTACCCTATGAACACCCTTTATAATTTTGTATACCTGTATCAAATCTCCTCTCATTCCCCTCCACGTCCGTGGATAAATTCTTAAACTATTTGACCTTTCTCTATAGCTCAGATCTTCAGGTCTTGAATATTATTTTTTGTAAATTCATAACATTAAACTAATTTGAAAGGAAGAGATGAGAGTGCAAGTTGGGAGTCCAAATTTGTGTTTACTCTGAGCGTGGCGTGCACATATTGCATGGTAGTGGGATGACGCATGCAATCTTGTGTTTATACATAATGAATTATTTAAAGAGCAAGAATGATTACTGAAATAATATATATTAGATTAGATTAGATTCAACTTTATTGTCATTGTGCCGAATACAGATACAAAGCCAGTGAAATGCAATTAGCATCTGACCAGAAGTGCAACGGAATAGTATTATTTACAAAATAACTGCAAATAAAATGTAAGCGCTACAGCATACAAATTTAAAAGTACTGAGACAGTCCAATACTGCTTAGCGCTGTGAGGTGAAGTTCAGTAGGGTCACAGCCTCAGGGAAGAAGCTTTTCCTGAGACCGCTGGTGTGGGAGCAGAGGCTCCTGTAGCATCTACCGGATGGGAGGAGATTAAAAAGTCCATGCTTAGGGTGAGAAGCATTCTTGAATATGCTTTTCGCGCTGCCCAGGCAGCATTTATGGTAGATGTCCTTAATAATGGGCAATTGGGTGTGATAATCCACTGGGCAGTTTTCACCACACGCTGGAATAGTTTGCCGTCCGATACAGAACAATTGCCATACTACACTGAGATGCAGTTGGTGAGTATGCGCTCAATGGTACAGAGGTAAAAGTCCGTCAGTATCCTGGGACAGAGGTGAGCTTTCTTGATGCTCTGCAGGAAATAAAGGCGCTGCTGAACCTTTTTGATCAGGATGGAGGAGTTCAGGGACGAGGTGAGATCATCGGAAATGTGGACACCAAGGAATTTGAAGCTTGATACACGTCCAGTACAGCACCGTTGATGTAGATGGGGATATGAGTGTGGCCTCTAGCATGCTTGCTGTCCACAATAATCTCCTTGGTCTTCTGGGTGTTAAGGGCAAGGTTGTTACCAGCATAACACGCGGCCAGGTGCTGGACCTCGTCCCTGTAGGCCGTCTCGTTATCCCCTTTGATCAGGCAAACCACCGAGGTGTCGTCGGCTAACCTGATTATTGAGTTAGAACCGTATACAGGAACGCAGTCATAGGTGAAAAGGGAGTACAGAAGAGGGCACACCACAAGCCATACCTGCTTTGCTTGTACAGGCGTGGGTCGTCAGACAAAAATGCCACAAATCTAGCTCTCAGCAGACTACGAAACCTCCTGGTTTACCCACAGTTTTTGAGTTTGGTGTGTGCAGCATGGTCTCATAGGCACACACTCATATACACTGGTTTTAATGAAGTCATACTCATTCAGACTCGAAGATGGATCCTTGAACACAGTCCAGTCTATCAATTCAAAGTAATCCTCTAAGTGCTGCTCCATCTCCCATGTCCATACCTTCCTGGTCCTCACTAGTGGTGCTGCGGTCTTCAGTCTCTGCCTATGCTCAGGGAGTAGAAATACAGCCAGGTGATCAGACAAAGAAATGGCAGACACAATACAATGTTAGGAAGTGTATGGTCATGCACTTTTGTAGAAGAAATAAAAGCAAGAACATATTCTAAATGGAGAGAAAATCTAAAAATCTGTGGAGCAAAAGTACTTGGAGTTCTTCTGCAGGTTTCCCTAAAGATTAATTTGCAAATTCAGGGGAAGGCAAATGTGATGTTAACATTCGTTTCAAGAGGACTAGAATATAAAAGCCAGGATGTAATGTTGTGGCTGTATAAAACACTGATGAGACCTCACTTGGAATATTGGGTGCTGTTTTTGGGCCCTTTATCCAAGAAAGGATGTGCTGAAACTGGAGAGGTTTCAAATCAGTTTCACAAAACTTATTCCAGGATTGAATGGCTGGTCATTTGAAGAATGTTTGGACAGAAATGGCGTGCATTTCTGGGAAAAATGTGGAAGGTGCAGGATATTTGTGTTCCAAAAGTGAAGAAATGCTCATATTGCGAAATAGTACAGCCAATGCTGACAAGGGATGTCAAAGCCAATGTGAAAACAAAACTTAGTGGGAAGATAGAGGATTGGAAAGTTTTTCAAAACCTACAGAGAGCAACTAAAAGAATCATTGGAAGGATAAAGATGAAATATGAAAGCAAGCTAGCAAATAATATCAAAGTGGATAGTAAAAGCTTTTTCAAGTATGTAAGAAATAAAAGAGAGAGAGAGTAGATATAGGACCACTAGAAAATGAGGCTGGAGAAATAATAATGGGGATCAAGGAGATGGCAGATGAACTAAATGAGTTTTTTGCATTTGTCTTCACTGTGGAAGACACTAGCAGTGTGTCAAATGTTGTAGTGTGTGAAGAAAAAGAAATGGGTGTAGTTACTATTACAAAGGGAGAAGGTGCTCAAAAAGATGAAAGACCTAAACGTACACAAGTCACCCAGGCCAGATGAACTGCACTCTAGGGTTCTGAAAGAGGTAGCGTTCAGATACCTCAAGGAGATCTTGTGACTTTCTTGTGAGAATGATGTAATGGTCATTTGGAGGTCACCTGATGTAATTTTCCCGCCGATGAGGTCACGTGATGACATGTTCACCACGGGGATAAAAGGGACGACCTCTGGTGACGCAGTTAGTTTTCCAGCTAGAACATTCGTCAATGTCTTCGTTTAGTTTCGTAGTTGTTTTATGATGCAGTTTCATTTTTAAAACGGAGTGTACCTTCCGTTGCAAGGTACGATAGTGCTGGACTGGCAAATTCTGCTAGATTTGTTGATGTATTTTTTTTCAGTAGTATTGGAGAGTGAAGACTTCATCGAAGTACAGAACATGCAGGATTAAGAGAAGTTGGGAATGTTCGGCAGTTTAATAAAGAATCGACCTTTTTGAGTCTTCGTTGAGGAAGTAGCGACCTGCATCGAGATAACTCTTGCCAAAAGATTGGCTTGTCATATGAGGAATGTTTGACAGCTCTGGGACAGTATTCTGGCCTAGCTGTAGAACCTCAGTAAGCAGTCGTGATTGGGTTAATGAGTTGAACCAATTCTTGAATAGGTTTGACAATTGTTCTTTTGTTCAGACCCCCTCAGCACATCAGTCCAGGTGCCAAGGCACCCAAAGCTTCCTCAGCACTAATTCCTCATCTCTTTCATCCTCTCCCCTCCAGTTCAGCACGAGTGAATAACACAGGCTACCAGTGTCCACATCCCCCCTTTGCCCCCAGCTGCCATCCACACCAATTGCTATTATCCTGATCTTCATCTCCTGCAGACCACGCCATCTACCACCTCCCCCTCCCCCACAGTCATCATGGGCTCAACTTCACTATTGAGCAGGTGAGAAGGGCTCTGGGGAAGCTCAGAAATGGTAAATCATTGGGACCAGATGGGATGAACCTCAAGCCCCTGATGGAGTCTGCTGAGCAGTTGTGTGGAGTTCGCCAGCACACTTTCCATCTGAGTCTTAGCCTCAAAATGGTCCTGACTTTGTGTGGCCCCAGTACCCAAGAAAGGCCAACCAAAAGTCTTGAATGACTACCGTCCAGTGGCCCTGGTCTCAGATATCATGAAAACCTGATAGAGGCTGGTTATGGCTACCGCTAAACGCTGGTCAGATCAGCCCTTGTCGCCCCCAGGAGCACGTTGGAGTCGAGGATGCTGTCACCTACCTGCTGAACAGAGTCTATTCCCATGTGGATAAGCAGGGCAGCACTGTGAGGGTCATGATTTTCAATTTCTCAAGGGCCTTCAATACCACACAGCCCTCATTGCTGGGGGAAATACTGTTCAATACAGTGGAATCGCGCAGAACACCAACACAGAGGCTGTGTACAAGAAGGGCCAGAATTTCTCATACTTTCTGAGGAGACTGAGGTCCTTTGGAGCATGCCGGCCTCTCCTTCACACATCCTATCAGTCTATTGTCATCAGTACAATCTTTTATGCTGAGGCAATGGCATTAACACAGGTGATACCAACAGGCTCAATAAACTGATTATGAAGTCTGGCTCTGTTATAAGAGTCAACCTGGGCATGCTGGAGGCATGGAGGATGAAAGGACCCTTCGGAAAATCCCAGGAACTCTGGACAATATTTCTCACACTCTGCAGGCCAAACTGCACTTTTAGGAATAGACTGACAGCTGTGCCGCTCCGAAGAGCGCTATATGAGGTCATTCTTACACTTGCCCTTCAGGGTCTTATATGAGTCGACCTATAGCAGGAAAATGATGGCCCTCTCTTTTTAGACTGTTTGAGAAATCTTGTTTTATTTTTCCTTACTTCTCTCGTAATATTTGTATATCTGTGCACTTGTAATGCAACTGTGACACTAATTTCCTTTGGGGTCAAACAAAGTAGCTATCTATCTGTTCACTTGAATTCAGAAGAATGAGGAGTGTCCTCATCTTGAAACCTATCAAATTTTGAAAGGTCTCGATAGAGAGGAGTGGAGAGGATGTTTCCAAAAGTGTAAGTCTCTAAGACCAGAGGACACAACCTCACAATAGAGATATGTCCTTTTAGAATGGAGATGAGGAGGGATTTATTTTGGTAAGAGGGATCAATGTGTGGAAGTCATTGCCACAGGTGGGTGCAGAGACTACGTCATTGGGTATATAAAATGGCAGAGGTTGATAGACACTTGGTTATTCAGGGTATGAAAGGGTATGGGGAAAAGACAGGAGACTGGGGCTGAGAGAGAAAATGGATCAGCATTGATGAAATGGCAGAGCAGACTCGATGGGCTAAATGGCTTATTCTACTCCTATATCTTATGATCTTATGCTCTATCACTTTGCCAAAGGGAGACTTGCAGACGAGTGGAGGGAAGGGACATCTTACACCAGCTTTTGTTCAGATGCATCTTCACCCTACCAGCCAAGGAGTACAAAACTGTCAACAGTCAGGACTTCACCAGTCTCACGCAAACAATGGCTGCTCTGATTAAAGTTAATTTTTTTCATTGGAGTTTACCAAGTGCCAGGTTACATTCACTCCAATATATACTCATTGTCCGTGATATGCAGAAGAATATCCTGACTACCCCTGCTCACTTTTTTAGAAATCTATCTCACTACGCAATCCAACATCACCTCAGGAACCGTGGCGCACAGAATTTAGGTATATAATTAGAAAAGTAACTTTGAAATAACACAAATATTGGCTGATGTTAATTAATTTTACTTTATTTTAATAATACAACCATGTAACATTAGTTCTTCAGGATATCATGTACTGTGCATTATGAAGGTCACCACATCTATAATCTTGGGAGGAAATTGGCAGAATTAGAATAAATTACCCAAATAATTTCAGTGTGTTTACCCCTCATAATTTTGTATACTTGTATCAAATCTCCTCTCATTCCCCAACGCATCAGTGGATGAATTCCTAACCTGTTCAACCTTTCTCTGTAGCTTAGATACTCAAGCCTCAGTTCTTATTTTTTCTAACTTCAAATCATTAAAGTAATTCAAAGGATGACAGCAAAGTGAAAATCGTGAGTCTAATTTTTTGCTAACTTGAAGCGAGGTGTGTACATATCACATGGTAGTGTGATGACACTTGCAATCACCTGTTTATACATAATGAGCTAATTAATCAGCAAGAATGTTTACTCAAAAATATATGAATAATATTACTCATATATTCCTGAAGTATTAAACACACAACACTCCTCTCTGCTTAGCGATAAACGCCATCTCAACAGAGAATTAATCTCCAACTACATACACAGTATTTTGTATAATACAACTTCTATATACAGGTATTGTCAGCAGAGTAAATTTTAAATTGTCCCGTTAGGCCTAATGATTTAATCACTGTGCTTTCTTACTCTTGTGGGGTAATGTCTTTCCTGAACATGTACAGTATATTTGTTCAAGTCTCGGTGGTGAACAGCTCCAGTTGCAGTGCTGGTGAGACTGAGGATTGAGCTGGTTCGGGCTGCTCTGGGGAACAGGCCTACGGTCTCAATCTGGTTCAGAACACTGTCGATTGCTTCTATTGTTTGCACGATTGTCTAATCACCTGCCAGAGTAGGCCCAAGCCTCGGTCTCAGTAACGCAGCAGCTGGAGGAGTTCACTATCGAGAGATGAATAGACATATTATTGATGAAGTGGCGGTGAAACCAAATGGCTGCAAATCAACGCACACACAATGCTGTAGGAACTCAGCAGGCCAGGCAGCATCTATGAAAAAGAGTAACCAGTTGGCTTTTCAGCTAGGTGAGTCCCTTCATCTGGAATTCACCAGTCCCACTCATAAAATCGCCACTCTCATTAAACGTAACTTTGTTAATTAAAAGGGGATGCGTTAGTAAATTTGTTGGTGACACAAAGGTTGGAGGTTTTGTGGAACGAGTGGAGGGCTGTCTGAGTTTACAGCAGGATACTGATAGGATGCAAAACTGGGCTGAGAAGTGGCAGATGGAGTCAACCGAGGTAAGTGTGAGGTGGTTCATTTTGGTAGGTCAAATATGCTGGCAGATTATAGTATTTATAGACAGACGCTTGGCAGTGTGGAGGATCAGAGGGATCTTGGGGTCCAAGTCCATAGAAAACTCAAAGCTACTACGCAGGTTGACTCTATGGTTAACAAAGCATACAGTGCATTGGCCTTCATCAATCATGGGATTGAGTTTATGAGCCGAGAGGTAATGTTACAGCTATATAGGACCCTGGTCTGACCCACTTGGAATACTGTGCTCAGTTCTGTTCGCCTCACTATAAGAAGGCTGTGGAAACCATAAAAAGGGTGCGGAGGAGATTTACAAGGATCTTGCCTAGATTAGAGAGCATGCCTATTGAGAATAGGTTCAGTAAACTCAGCCTTTTCTCCTTGGAGCGACAGAGGATGAGAGGTGACTGCTAGAGGTGTATAAGATGATGAAAGGCATTGATCCTGTGGATAGTCAGAGGCTTTTTCCCAGGGCTGGAATGGCTAGCACGAGGAGGCACAGTTTTAACGTGCTTGGAAGTAGGTACAGAGGAGATGTTAGGGGTAAATTTGTCATGGTCCGGTCCGTGAAGTGCGCATTCTGGTTCACAGTCCGGTCTGTGGACTCAGGACTCCGGGTCTTCCAGCTGTCCCTTGTTTGAGTTAATCATAGGCACCTGATTCCCATCTTTGGGCTTGCAATATAAGTAGCCTTGGGATTGAGTGTGGGCTGCTGGTTTGTCCTGTTAGGCCCCCTTGGGGGTAACCTTCTGAGGGAAGGCTATTGAAACCATTTACCATCTCTAGGCCTGGTTGGACGACTAGTGCTTCATGGTGCCTTGTTGCCACTTGTTGGAATAGTCTTTGTGGTATGGATTTGGCTGTTTCCTGGCCCAGCTGAGTGTCTGCCAGCCACTCTGAGCTAGGTAAGGATCTGGCTGTTTCTGTAGCCAACTGAGTTTGCTGGCTGAACTGAGACTTGGAGCTACCCTGGAGCAGAGATGGAATTGTCTGTTGTTCTTTGGTGTTTGTCTCTTCTTTTTCTTGCCTCTGTGGGATAAGCTAGGCTGATTTTCTGTTGCCCTGTGGGGGGATCTGTCTTGTCTTGTCCTTGCCTCTGTGGGGTAAGTCAGGATGTATTGCTGTTGCCCTGTGGAGAGTCCTGTCTTGTCTTGTCCTTCTCTTTGTTGGGTAAGACTGGCTGCTCTGCTGTTACCTGACAGAGACCTGTCCCACTTTGGTGTGGAGATGAAGTTGAGTCCTGGCTTGTTGAAGGATAAGTACCGGCTGTATGTTGATGTTCGGTTCCCAGCCCCGGCAGCCAAGCTGCCGCAACCCCAGCCCCGGCAGCCAAGCTGCCGCAACCCCAGCCCCGGCAGCCAAGCTGCCGCAACCCCAGCCCCGGCAGCCAAGCTGCCGCAACCCCAGCCCCGGCAGCCAAGCTGCCGCAACCCCAGCCCCGGCAGCCAAGCTGCCGCAACCCCAGCCCCGGCAGCCAAGCTGCCGCAACCCCAGCCCCGGCAGCCAAGCTGCCGCAACCCCAGCCCCGGCAGCCAAGCTGCCGCAACCCCAGCCCCGGCAGCCAAGCTTCGAGGACCCAGGACCCTAGCCACATCCTGTCCTGAAGCCATGTCATGTCCTTGCCTTGTTCTGGGGTCTGAGCCCGAAGCAAGACCCAGCTTATGGATCCTTGTCCAGTCTCGGGCTCAGAGTCAAAGCCTTGCCACCTAGTCCATGGTTTCTAGTCCTGGTCCTGCTTTCCCTAGCCAAGTCTGCGTTCTTGGCCATGCTCCTGGTCTGAGTCCTATCACGTCCCTACTCTAGTCAATTCCTGTTCCTTGTAGTTCAGTGCCTGTGTCTTGCATTTGGGTCTGTTCCCAGCACCCCAATGTGACAATGTTTTTCATGCTGAGAGTAGTGAGTACATGGAATGGGCTACTGGCGATGGTGGTGGAGGTGGAGACGATAGGGTCTTTTAAGACAGGTACATAGAGCTTGAAAATTAGAGGGCTATAGGTAACCCTAGGTAATTTCTAAGGTAAGAACATGTTCTGCACAGCTTTGTGGTCTGAATGGTCTGTATTGTGTTGTAGGTTTTCTATGTTTCTAAGTGTTGCCTAGTGCCTAATTTTACACACTCCAGTGTATCCGCAGGAACTGTGGTATGCAAAATGTCCTGAATGCCCCACACTCATCTCACTTGACATCTCTCTCCTGCAACACAATACAACATCCCCTCGGGAACTGTGGCACACAGTACTTAGTCATTAAATTACAAAAGTAACATAGAAATAACGCACATAACAACTGATGCTAGTTAACGTCCTTTATTCAACACCAAAACAGATTACTTTATTTCTTGAGGTTATGATGCAGGCACTCCATTTATAAACTTGTGAGAAAAAGCAACAGCGTTAAAATCAGTTTCACCAATAAATCCAAGCAAGAGAAAATCTCTAGGTGCTGGAAGTCCAAGCAACAGGTACACAGTGCTGAAGGAACTCAGCAGGGCTGACAGCATCTACAGAAGAAAGTACAGTCGAAGTTTCGAGCTGGGAATTCACAAATAATTCCAGTGCATGAGAATAAAAATAATCTGCAATTGTCCACGTGTAGGTTTCTGCCAGAGCTGTGTGGTCCATTGGAAAGATTTTCGAGAAATAGTTTGATTAATAGCAATTTTGCACCCCAACCAATTCAAGGTTACATTTAATCATTTCTTCCATAACTGTTTTCTGATCACATTGGAAAAGATTTGTACTTTGTCCTGTGCTGCTGTAATGCAAAATTTTCAATTTGAAACTAAATTTTGAATTAGTTAGGGGTCAAACAGCTGGTGGAAGCCCCTTAATAGATACTTTCTCTCCATCATTGATATTGTTGATATTAATGGTAATACTTTGATTAAAATTCATTATTCCACCATTGTAAATTTTGCAATTTCCTGAATTAGAACTATTTATCGTTGAGCCATCATTACCCTTTGTGCCGGACATATTGATTGAAGGTATAATCTGGTTTTTAAGGTTACTATAAATATAGGACAACAATGAAAATAGAGGATTGAATAGCAAGCTTACAATTCTTCCAAAAATAATAGACATCTTCAGGTCCTTTTCTCTGTTTGCTCAGGCACACAAGTTTTGTTCAATACGCAACAGAAGCAATGTTGCTGTTTAAAGTGCAGTCCCAAAATGGATTAGAAACTTCTGGAAGGCCAGCTCACCAACTACATCATTGTTTGGGCTTGGTATGTAGCCAGAGGTGTCTTAAATATGCCAGTCTTACCTGAATCAAGCAGATCAGGAATTTAGACGTATTAAACTTGTCTCTGCTTAAAAATTGGATTCTGCCTAAACAGGTTTGTTTTGTAAATTAATTTCTGCTTATATGAATTATGTTTATAACAAAAAAGTTGTTCTGTTCTGGCATAATAATTGGCATTTATAGAATGGTGTAATCTCAATCAACAAATGGGGGGCCAGAGTGATGTGGCAGTTACAGTTGCAGCCTCAGGTATCCAGCGACCAAGGTTGTATTGCACCACTGGTCTGCCAATGTGGATATTGAATCTTATACAGATATAGATATATAGAGAGTGGGATAGATTGATAGATACAAACATGTATTTGATATGCTGCTATGCTGTGTGTTCAGACTTGAAAATTGGAACAAATATTCTGTGCTGACTTCAACAAGGATGATTACCAGTACAAACTTGCAGAAATATCAGCAGCTTGCAGTCGCTTTAAGTGAGGTATTTGGAGACAATGGTGCCAAAAGTATGAGAGAAGCAAGGCAGATTTTACAAGCTTTCAAATGGTGACTCATTATGAGAGCACAGGAAATTTTTCAGATTTTACTTCATATCTTTATTTTCACTATAGTTTTCCAACATGTTCAGTGTTTCCAATATTGTCTCATTTACTTCACTAAATACGCTTAACTTGTCATGATTGCATTGCAGTGTATAAGTTCTTAGTGTCCAAATATCACAGCTATTCATTCTTACACTTAATGAATGACATTTGACAAACAGATATTCAGATTCATTTATTTATCACATGTGCATGTACAAATCTTTCCTATAAACATTCTAACTTTCACCTTTAGCCCATAACCCCTTGTTCTAGTCTCACCCAGTCTGAGTGGAAAAAACTTGCCTGAATTTATTCTATGAATACCCTTTATAATTTTGTATACCAGTATCAAATCTCCTCTCATTCCCCTCCACATCAGTGGATAAATTCTTAAACTATTTGACCTTTCTCTATAGCTCAGATCTTCGGGTCTTGATTTTTATTTTTTGTAAATTTATAACATTAAACTAATTTGAAAGGAAGAGATGAGAGTGCAAGTTGTGAGTCCAAATTTGTGTTTACTCTAAGTGTGGCGTGGACATATTGTATGGTAGCGGTATGACGTATGCAATCTTGTGTTTATATGTAATGAATTATTTAAAGAGCAAAAATGATTACTCAAATAATATATATTAGATTAGATTCAAATTTATTGTCATTTTGCTGAATACAGATACAAAGCCAGTGAAATGCAATTAGCATCTGACCAGAAGTGCAACAGAATAGTATTATTTACAAAATAACTGTGAATAATAAGTAAGTGCTACAGCATACAAATTTAAAAGTGCTCAGACAGTCCAATATTGCTTAGCACTGTGATGTGAGGTTCAGTAGGGTCACAGGCTCAGGGAAGAAGCTTTTCCTGAGACTGCTGGTGCGGGAGCAGAGGCTCCTGTAGTGCCTTCTGGATGGGAGGGGAGAAAAAAGTCTGTGGTTAGGGTGAGAAGCATCCTTGAATATGCTTTTCGCGCTGCCCAGGCAGCGTTTATGGTAGATGTCCTCAATAGTGGGCAACTGGGTGTGATAACCCGCTGGCAGTTTTCACGACACACTGGAGTGTGGAGTGCTTTGCGGTCCGATACAGAACAATTGCCATAGCACACTGAGATGCAGTTGGTGAGTATGCTCTCAATGGTACAGTGGTAAAAGTCCGGCAGTATCCTTGGAGAGAGGTGAACTTTCTTGATGCTCTGCAGGAAATACAGGCGCTGTTGAGCCTTTTTGATCAGGATGGAGGAGTTCAGGGACCAGGTGAGATCATCGGAAATGTGGACACCAAGAAATTTGAAGCTTGATACACAGTCCACTACAGCTCCGTTGATGCAGATGAGGACATGAGTGTGGCCTCTAGCCTGCCTAATGTCCACAATAATCTCCTTGGTCTTCTGGGTGTTAAGGGCAAGGTTGTTACCAGCACAACACGTGGCCAGGTGCTGGACCTCATCCCTGTAGGCCGTCTCGTTATCCCCTTTGAGCAGGCAAACCACCGAGGTGTCGTCGGCTAACTTGATTATTGAGTTAGAACCGTATACAGGAATGCAGTCATAGGTGAAAAGGGAGTACAGAAGGGGGCACACCACAAGCCATACCTGCTTTTCTTGTGTAGACGTGAGTCGTCAGACAAAAAGACCACAGCTCTAGCTCTCAGCAGATTACGAAACCTCCTGATTCACCCACAGATTTTGAGTTTCGTGTGTGCAGCATGGTCTCATAGGCACACACTCATATACACGGGTTTTTAATGAAATCAGTGACAGCTGAGGCATGCTTATTCAGACTCGAAGATGGTTCCTTGAATACACTCCAGTCTATCAATTCAACGTAATCCTCTAAGTGCTGCTCCATCTCCCATGTCCATACCTTCCTGGTCCTCACTACTGGTGCTGCGGTCTTCAGTCTCTGCCTATGCTCAGGGAGTAGAAATACAGCCAGGTGATCAGATTTTCAGGTCTGGGCATGGGATATCACGGTAGCACTTTAGATGGTGGTGTAACAGTGGTCCACTGTGTTGGTTTCTCTGCTATGACAAGTGATTTGTTGGTAATAATTATTGAAAGACTTCTTCAAGCAGGCTTTGTTAAAATCACACAAAATGACAGGGATGCACTGTTTCATTCCTCTTTATTATGTCAGTCAGAGCATCCTGAGCCTGTTTAACATTGACCTGAGTTGGGGTGTACAACACTACCAATATTCCAGAATCCCTACAAGATGTCATTTCCGAACCGATCAAGGTTGGATCAAAGAGTTGGAATAAAGGGAACCTTTTCTGGTTGGCTGCCAGTGATTAGTGGTGTTCCACTTTGTATGTCAATGATTTGGATGATGGAATCAATGACTTTGTGCAGTATGAAATTAAGTGGAGGGCAAATATTTTTGAGGAAATGGAGAGGCTACAGTAGGGCTTCATGGAATAGGAAATTGGGCAAAGAAGTGTCAGGTGCAATACAACGTTAGGAAGTGTATGGTCATGCACTTTCCTAGAAGAAATAAAAGCAAGAACATATTCCAAATACAGAGAAAATCTAAAAATCTGTGGAGCAAAAGTACTTGGAGTTCTTCTGCAGGTTTCCCTAAAGATTAATTTGCAAATGCAGGGCAAGGCAAATGTGATGTTAACATTTGTTTCAAGAGGACTAGAATATAAAAGCCAGGATGTAATGTTGTGGCTATATGAAAGACTGAGGAGACCTCACTTGGAATATTGGGTGCGGTTTTTGGGCCCCTTATCCAAGAAAGGATGTGCTGAAACTGGAGAGGTTTCAAAGGAGTTTCACAAAACTTATTCCAGGGTTGAATGGCTTGTCATTTGAAGAATGTTTGAACGGCAATAGCGTGCGTTTCTGGGAAAAATGTGGAAGGTGCAGGATATTTGTATTCCAAAAGTGAAGAAATGCTCATATTGCAAAATAGTACAACCGTGGCTAACAAGGGATGTCAAAGCTAATGTTAAAACAAAACTTAGTGGGAAGATAGAGGATTGGAAAGTTTTTCAAAACCTACAGAGAGCAACTAAAAGAATCATTGGAAGGGTAAAGATGAAATATGAAAGCAAGCTAGCAAATAATATCAAAGTGGATAGTAAAAGCTTTTTCAAGTATGTCAGAAATAAAAGAGTGGATATAGGATCACTAGAAAATAAGGCTGGAGAAATAATGGGAACAAGGAGATGGCAGATGAACTAAATGGGTATTTTGCATTTGTCTTTACTGTGGAAGACACTAGCTATGTGTCAAATGTTGTAATGTGTAAAGAAAAAGAAATGGGTGTAGTTACTATTACAAAGGGAGAGGGTGCTCAAAAAACTGAAAGACCTATACGTACACAAGTCACCCAGACCAGATGAACTGCACCCTAGGGTTCTGAAAGAAGTAGCGTTGAGATACCTCAAGGAGATCTTGTGACTTTCTTATGAGAATGATGTAATGGTCATTTGGAGGTCACCTGATGTAATTTTCCCACCGATATGAGGTCACGTGATGACATGTTCACCACAGGGATAAAAGGGACGACCTCTGGTGACGCAGTTAGTTTTCCAGCTAGAACGTTCGTCAATGTCTTCCTTTAGTTTCGTATTTGTTTTATGACGCAGTTTCAATTTTAAAACGGAGTGTACGTTCTGTTGCAAGGTACAATAGTGCTGGACTGGCAAATTCTATTAGATTTGATGTATTTTTTTCAGTAGTATTGGAGAGTGAAGACTTCATCGAAGTACAGAATATGAAGGATTAAGAGAAGTCGGGAATGTTCGGCAGTTTAATAAAGAATCGACCTTCTTGAGTCTTCGTTGAAGAAGTAGCGACCTGCATCGAGAATAACTCTTGCCAAAAGAGAAAGGTAGTTCATGCGAGATGTTCTCTAGAAATTAAGGTCAGTTGTTTTAAGTCCTTTATTTCCTCCATCGTGAATCCTTTGGACAGAAGCAGCAGGGAAGTTGCGTCTATGAAGAAATCCTTCTCCAGAGAAGTCTCTCCCAATTGAATGTATAAATCTGTTGGACTTTTGAATTTACCATTTCAAGAACTGTGTTTGACTTTACGGCTTTAAGAACTGTTTTGGAATTTATCGTTTTAAGAATCAGTACCGAGTGACAATTCGTTGAACGACCGCATAGCAGTTGACTCCCGGTTAAGGTTTTCATTTGTTTTTTATTGTCTATCTGTGTTTAATAAATGTTTGGTTGTTTTTAAATAACCTGACTCGATTGATATTCATTGTTGCCAGTTACGTAATACAGCATTAGAAATGATCTTTCAAAATTCTGCTCCAATGTCTTATGGTGTTATGGATTTTCACGAAAATTATTCCAGGATTGATTGGCTTGTCATATGAGGCATGTTTGACAGCTCTGGGACAGCATTCTGGCTTAGCTGTAGAACCTCAGTATGCAGTCGTGATTGGGTTAATGAGTTGAACCAATTCTTCAATAGGTTTGACAATTGTCCTCTTGTTTAGACCCCCTCAGCACACCAGTCCAGGTGCCAAGGCACCCAAAGCTTCCTCAGCACCAACTCCTCATCTCCTTAATCCTCTCCCCTCCAGTTCAGCACGAGTGAACAACACAGACTACCAGTGTCCACATCCCTCCTTTGCCCCCAGCTGCCATCCACACCAATTGCTATTATCCTGATCTTCATCTCCTGCAGACCATGACATCCACCACCTCCCCCTCCCCCATAGTCATCATGGGCTCAACTTCACTATTGAGCAGGTGAGAAGGGCTCTGGGGAAGCTCAGAAATGGTAAATCATTGGGACCAGATGGGATGAACCTCATGGCCCTGATGGAGTCTGCTGAGCAGTTGTGTGGAGTTTGCCAGCACACTTTCCATCTGAGTCTTAGCCTCAAAATAGTCCTGACTTTGTGTGGCCCCAGTACCGAAGAAAGGCCAACCAAAAGTCTTGAATGACTACCGTCCAGTGGCCCTGGTCTCAGATATCATGAAAACCCGATAGAGGCTGGTTATGGCTACCGCTAAACCCTGGTCAGATCAGCCCTTGTCCCCCCCCCCCCCCCGAGGAGCACAGTGGAGTCGAGGATGCTGTCACCTACCTGCTGAACAGAGTCTATTCCCATGTGGATAAGCAGGGCAGCACTGTGAGGATCATGATTTTCAATTTCTCAAGGGCCTTCAATACCATACAGCCCTCATTGCTGGGAGAAATACTGTTCAATACAGTGGAATCGCGCAGAACACCAACACAGAGGCTGTGTACAAGAAGGGCCAGAATTTCTCCTGCTTTCTGAGGAGACTGAGGTCCTTTGGAGTATGCAGGCCTCTCCTTCACACATTCTATCAGTCTATTATCATCAGTACAATCTCTTATGCGGTGGTGCTCTGGGGCAATGGCATTAACACAGGTGATACCAACAGGCTCAATAAACTGATTATGAAGTCTGGCTCTGTTATAAGAGTCAACCTGGGCATGCTGGAGGCATGGAGGATGAAAGGACCCTTCGGAAAATCCCAGGAACTCTGGACAATATTTCTCTCACTCTGCAGGCCAAACTGCACTTTTAGGAATAGACTGACAGCTGTGCTGCTCTGAAGAGTGCCATATGAGGTCATTCTTACCCTTGGCCTTCAGGCTCTTATATGAGTCGACCTATAGCAGGAAAATAATAATGGCCCTCTCTTTTTAGACTGTTTGAGAAATCTTGTTTTATTTTTCCTTACTTCTCTCGTAATATTTGTGCACTTGTAATGCAACTGTGACACTAATTTCCTTTGGGGTCAAACATAGTAGCTATCTATCTGTTCACTTGAATTCTGAAGAATGAGGAGTGTCCTCATCTTGAAACCTATCAAATTTTGAAAGGTCTCGATAGAGAGGAGTGGAGAGGATGTTTCCAAAAGTGTAAGTCTCTAAGACCAGAGGATACAACCTCAGAATAGAGATATGTCCTTTTAGAATGGAGATGAGGAGGGATTTATTTTGGTAAGAGGGATCAATGTGTGGAAGTCATTGCCACAGGTGGGTGCAGAGACCACGTCATTGGGTATATAAAATGGCAGAGGTTGATAGACACTTGGTTATTCAGGGTATGAAAGGGTATGGGGAACGACAGGAGACTGGGGCTGAGAGAAAATGGATCAGCATTGATGAAATGGCAGAGCAGACTCGATGGGCCAAATGGCTTATTCTGCTCCTATATCTTATGATCTTATGCTCTATCACTTTGCCAAAGGGAGACTTGCAGACGAGTGGAGGGAAGGGACATCTTACACCAGCTTTTGTTCAGATGTATCTTCACCCTACCAGCCAAGGAGTACAAACACTTAACAGTCAGGACTTCAGTCTCACGCAAACAATGGCTGCCCTGATTAAAGGTAATTTTTTTCATTGGAGTTTACCAAGTGCCAGGTTACATTCACTCCAATATATACTCATTGTCTGTGATATGCAGAAGGATGTCCTGACTACCCCTGCTTACTTCTTTAGAAATCTATCTCACTACGCAATCCAACATCACCTCAGGAACCATGGCGCACAGAATTTAGGTATATAATTAGAAAAGTAACTTTGAAATAACACAAATAGTGGCTGATGTTAATTAATTTTACTTTATTTTAATAATACAACCATGTAACATTAGTTCTTCAGGATATCATCTACTGTACATTATGAAGGTCACTCCATCTATCATCTTGGGAGGAAACTGGCAGAATTAGAATTGTGACCCAGATAATTTCAGTGTTTACCCCTCATAATTTTGTATACTTATATCAAATCTCCTCTCATTCTCCACCACATCAGTGGATGAATTCCTAACCTGTTCAACCTTTCTCTGTAGCTCAGATACTCAAGCCTCAGTTCTTATTTTTTTCTAACTTCAAATCATTAAACTAATTCAAATGATGACAGGAAAGTGAAAATTGAGTAACTTTTTGCTTACTTGAAGCGAGGCGTGTACATATCACATGGTAGTGTGATGACACTTGCAATCACGTGTTTATGCATAATGAGCTAATTAATCAGCAAGAATGTTTACTCAAAAATATATGTACAAATATTACTCAAATATTCCTGAAATATTAAACACACAACACTCCTCTCTGCTTAGCGATAAACTAACTCAAGAGGGAATTAATCTCCAACTACATACACAGTATTTTGTATAATACAACTTCTATATACAGGTATTGTCAGCAGAGTGAATTTTAAATTGTCCCATTTAGTTCTAATGATTTAATCACTGCTTTCTTACACTAGTGGGTTAATGTCTTTCCTGAACATGTACAGTATATTTGTTCAAGTCTCGGTGGTGAACAGCTCCAGTTGTTGTGCTGATGAGACTGAGGATTGAGCTGATTCTGGCTGCTCTGGGGAATAGGCCTATGGTCTTAATCTGGTTCAGAACACTGTCGATTGCTTCTATTGTTTGCGTGATTGTCTAGTCACCTGCCAGAGTAGGCCCAAGCCTCGGTCTCAGTAGCATAGCAGCCAGAGCAGTTCACTGATAAGAGATGAAGGAACATATATATTGGAGTGGCAGAGAAAGGAAATGGCTGCAAATCCTCACACTCACAATCAGCTGTAGGAACTCAGCAAGCCAGGCAGCATCTATGAAAAAAAGAGTAAAAATTCAGGTTTTCAGCTAGGTGAGTCCCTTCATCCAGAATTCACCAATCCCACTCATAAAATGGCCACTCTCATTCAATGTAACTTTGTTAATTGAAAGGAATGGGTTAGTAAATTTGCTGATGACACAAAAGGTTGGAGGTGTTGTAGATAGTGTGGAGGACTGTCAGAGGTTACAGCAGGACATTGATAGGATGCAAAACTGGGCTGAGAAGTGGCAGATGGAGTTCAACCCAGATAAGTGTGCAGTGGTTCATTTTGGTAGGTCAAATATGCTGGCAGAATACAGTATTAATGGTAAGACTTTTGGCAGTGTGGAGGATCAGAGGGATCTTGGGGTCCAAGTCCATAGGACACTCAAAGCTGCTGCGTACGTTGACTCTGTGGTTAAGAAGGCCTTCATCAATCATGGGATTGAGTTTAGCAGCCAAGAGGTAATAATACAGCTATATAGGACCCTGGTCAGACCCCCTTTGAGTACTGTTCTCAGTTCTAGTCGCCTCACTATAGGAAGGATGTGGAAACCATCAACAGGGTTCAGAGGAGATTTACAAGGATGTTGCCTGGATTGGAGAGCATGCCTTCTGAGAATAGGTTGAGTGAACTTGGCCTTTTTCCCTTGGAGTGACAAAGGATGAGAAGTGACCTAATAGAGGTGTATAAGATGATGAGAGGCATTGATCGTGTGGATAGCCAGAATCTTTTTTGCAGGGCTGGAATGGCTGGCATGAGAGCTTGGAAGTAGGCACAGAGGAGATGTCAGGGGTGAGTTCTTTACGCAGAGAGTGGTGAGTACATGGAATGGACTGCCGGCAACGGTGGTGGAGGCTGATAATGATAGCATCTTTTAAGAGACTTTTAAGAGATAGGTACATGAAGCTCAGAAAAATAGAGGGCTATGGGTAACCCAAGGTTATTTCCCCAGGTAAGGACATGTTTGGCACAGCTTTGTGGGCTAAAAGGCCTGTATTGTTCCGTAGGTCTTCTATATTTCTGTGTTTCTAAATGTTGCCTAATGCCTAATTTTACACACTGCAGTGTATCCTCAGGAACTGCGGTATGCAGAATATCTTAAATGTCCCACTCTCTTCTCACTTGATATCGCTCTCCTGCAACATAATCCAACATCCCCACAGGAACTGTGTCACTCGATATTTAGTCATTAAATTACAAAAGTAACAGAAATAACACCTGATGCTAATTAACATTATTTAACACCACAACAGATAACATTATTTCTTGAGGATATCATAATGCAGGCTCTCAATTTATAAACTTCTGAGAAAAGCATCAGAGTTAGAATCAGTTTCACAAATAAATCCAAACAAGAGAAAATCTCCAGATGCTGGAAATCCAAGCAACATATACACACAGTACTGGAGGAACTCAGCAGGCCTGGCAGCACCTAAGGAAAAAAGTACAGTCAATGTTTGGGTGGCGAATTCCCAAATAATTCCAGTGAGTTTGAATAAAAATAATCTGCAACTGTCCACAAATTGATTTCAGCCAGAGATGTCTGTTTCATTGGAAAGGTTTTCGCGGATTTGCTTGATTAATAACAATTTTGAATCCCAACCAATTCAAGATTACATTTAATCATTTGTTCCATAACTGTTTTCTTATAACATTGGGAAAGATTTGTACTTTGTCCTGTGTCTTGTTTATGCAAAATTTACTTTTGCTCTTGAGATAGCCCTCCACAAGTAATACTTGCTTTTCTTGTACAGACGTGGGTCATCAGACAAAAATGTCATAGATCTAGCTCTCAGCAGACTGCGAAACCTTCTGGTTCACCCACAGTTTTTGAGTTTGGTGTGTGTAGTATGGTCTCATAGGCACACACCCATCTACACAGATTTTAATGAAATCAGTGACAGCTAAGGTATGCTCATTCAGACTCAAAGATGGATCCCTGAATACAGTCCAGTCTATCAATTCAAAGCAGTCCTGTAAGTGCTGCTCCATCTCCATTGTCCATACCTTCCTGGTCCTCACTACTGGTGCTGCAGTCTTCAGTCTCTGCCTATGCTCAGGGTATAGAAGTACAGCCAGGTGATCAGACATTCACATCTGGGTGTGGGATAGCACAGTAGTACTCTTGATGGTGGTGTACACTACAAGTGATTATAAGGTTACATTTAATCATTTTTTCCACAACTGTTTTCTGATTAGATTGGAAAAGATTTCTACTTTGTCCTGTGTCTTGTTAATGCAAAATTTTCAATTTAAAACTAAACTTGAATTAGTTATGTCACGAACCCCGTGACGGGAATAAAGAACCAGCAGAGATGGAAAACACTTTGGAGTCTGGTATTGCTATAAACTAATAATATTTATTAGTAACTACACAATACAGTAATATAAATGTAAATAAATCAAACAAGTTAGCAATGATTATATATGTAATTATATCAGTGAGTGTGGAAATATGTATGAAAAACCAAGCTTCTTTAAGTCTAGGGGTAAAAAGCTACAGTCTTACGATGATGAGTAAAGTTCAGTTCAGTTTGGGGAGAGGGAGATTTGAGTCTTCAGGTGAGCTTACCCCGACGATCTTCTCGTTGTCCTTCAAAATCCTTTCAAAGTCACCGACAAAGGGGACCAGTTTTCTGTGGTGGAGCCATCCCCCAGGCGAGGGTGGACACATGGACAACTCTCCACCAGTCAACCCTTTTCCTCTTTCCACTGTTAGAGCGATGGATCCATCCGCCTGATCGATCCTCCAAAACCCACTTTTCCTGCAGGCACAACAATGCTCATTCAGTGTCCAGATCATGTGTCTGAGGCCTGTATCATCTGACCTCCTATTTTATCTTCCTGTGCTGGGCATCAACTGTCATTCAAGTAATCCCTCCTTCTTCTCTCTGAAGAAATGCAAGCAGGCAAAATGTCCTTGGAAAAAGTATCAACAACCTGCCTTCAGTCACCATAGCAACTTTTGAGCTGCTCGGTGCCATCTCTCTCCAACTCAACAGACATCCAAAAGTTAACCAGTTCGTTAAAGTGACAGTCCAACAGTTAGTCTTCGTCTCTCTCTTTTACAAATAAGCTATCGATGTTAAATAACTCTCTCTCTCTTTTCAAAAGCACAGTTAATAAGGGTACTTCAGGATCCCCTCACACTCCCCTTACTTAGGGGGAAAAAAAGTTGACGAAGATGATATTTTTTTCTAAATGTAAATTAGAGTTTGAAATAATACAGGGAAAATCATCAGATGACTAAGCAAAAATGTGTACAATTTCCAACTTAATATCTGGATAACTAATCAGCTATACCATCGTCAGTATCTTTCACATGGTTGATTCTTAAGTCACATTCCTGCAGTATCAGACTCCAATTTAACAAACTTCTATTCTTATCCTTCATCTTAGTTAGAAACATCAACAGATTATAATCCATGTAAACCACAAGTGGTCGCTGGGCAACAAAAAGATTGAGGTCTCTGATCATAGGCCTCAATTTTGTAAGGCCAGAATAAGTGCTAATAATTCCTTTTCAACAATTGAATAATTTTTCTGGTGTACATTAAAGTTCTTTGAGAAATAAGCTACTGGATGTTCAAAGTCATTTGCTCCTTCCTGTAACAGTACTGCCCCAGCAGCTTCATTACTAACGCCTGTTATAGAAAATGGCTTTGAAAAATCAGGTGCTTTGAGCACAGGATGATAACACAGGATGGTTTTCAGACGTTCAAATGCCTCCCAGCAAAGGTCATTCCGTACAAATCTTTCACTCTTCCCCAGGAGTTTTGTTAGGGGGAGATCGATGTCAGCACAGTTCCTACATAACTTATGATAATACCCAACCATTCCTCAAAACCTTCTCAAAGCTTCCTTGCCCATTAGAACAGGAACTTCAGCAATAGCTTGAACCTTGGCCTGTACAGGAGCCACTTGGCCTTGTCCCACCACATAACCCAGATATGTAATTGTGGCATGGCCAAACTCACTTTTAGCGAGGTTCACAGTAAGATTGGCCTTAGAAAGTCTGTCAAACAGTTTTTCTACCACTGCAATATGCTCTTCCCACGTGTCATTCCAGACCACTAAATCATTGATATAAACCCCTGTGCTTTCTAATCCTCCAATCACAGAATTGATCATTCTTTGAAATGTCTCTGGAGCATTTTTTATCCCGAAGGGTAAAACTTTGTACTCATACAGTCTAGACGGTGTCACAAATGCTAATATCTCTCCAACCCTCTGTTAAAGGAACACCCCGGTATCCTTTTAACAAATCAATCTTAATAAGGTATTTAGCCTTCCCCACTCTATCAATACAGTCATCCATTCTCTTTCCTTGTTCTTTCTTGTTTCTAATTTCTTCAACCATTTTACTTTTCTCAGATTTCACTGTATGAAGATGCCGTTTCATAGGCTGGGCTGAATTCATAATGACGTGATGCGCTGCACCTGCACACCATTTCAAAAGGCCAATTAGTCCTTTTACTTGTTTTTGCGGTTTTGGGTCCAACTGTTGGATCTTATCAGTAATATTTTCCAAAACAATGGAATTCTGACATCTCGGCAAGTCTAGATTCAGTGGGTAAACATGCTTTTCCACTCCATTATCAGATTCCACAACTCCATTTTGTTCCATAACAATTCTCCCAGCTGCAATTCTAGCAAACAAGTGTCTTGACCACTTTGTGAACTTTCCTTGGCAAAGTCACAAAGCTTATTAAATCCCTTCCAGAATTTTAAAACCTACTTAAACACACTGACACATATTTCTAAATCAGACCATAGTTCTCCAAGTAGGGTCAAAGGTCCTTTTGACCTGTAACTGAATACAGGTTTCAACAACCTACCCTTCAATGCCTTCTGAATCAAATCTCCAACAATAAATAAGAGGGGAACCCCCCCCCCCCAAATCCCCATTTTTCCCACAATGTGCTTAATCATGGTCTTAAGAGTTGAGTTGAACCGTTCTAAGCCTCCCTTGGACTCTGTGTGATATATAGGTGACATCATGTGTTTAGCTTCTACTTGTCTAACTATCCCCTGGAATGTTCCCGAAGTAAAGTTACTGCCCTGGTCAAATTGAATTTCTCTGGGCATACCTACCAGTATGAAAAACTTACTGAATGCTGTTACAGTCTTGGCCTCAATATTTTCAAATGACACTGCTTCAGGGGACCTAGACACAGCACACACAATTGTTAACACATACTGATAACCAGCTGCAGTGTTTTGCAATGGGCCCACACAATTCACTACATCCTTCCTTTAACTAGGCCAGTAAAATTACTTTACAATCCTATTCAGTGTCTCTCTCACTCCGTGATGTCCACCTAAAGACATACTGTAAGCCATGTTTAAAATTTCAGCCCTGTAACCCTCCAGAACCACCACGTGGCTTGCAAGCAGTGTAGCTGGTCTCCACTTCCTCATCAACATCCCATCTTTAAGGTAATATCCCACTAACTCTCTCTGAACCTCCTCTCCTGTGAGAGCTATCTCCCTTAAAGCCACCATTTCAGAATCTCGCTTCTGTTCCTCTATAAATTCCCTCCTCAATAAAGAAATCTTTCTTATACACCTTACTCTTCTCATCAGCTTTACTACCCTTTAAGTCCTGCTGAAATCTGGAAGGTAGAAAAGTCTGTGACACATCATTATAATTTAAATCTCTGGTTTTGCTATCATAAGCCTCCACAGGCTGCTTACTCATCAGCTGAATTGCTGAAACACTCTTATCTTGGAGAGGTGTCAACATTCCTCCATTGTTTACCAAACTCAGTACCATCATCAGGCTTATGAGAACATTATGGAAGAGACAAAACAATCCACCCATCTGATTACGACCTATACTTCGATTTGCTTCTATAACATTACACTGAATAACAACATGACCTTGCAGGTGCTCACATGTCCAAACAAAATTCATTAAAGCATCACATCTTTTCTCAGCAGGGTCAAAGGTCGTGCAACCAATCCAACCCTTTCCAGCACTTTATCCAAAAGTCCAGGAACAGCACTTTTCCCATTATTTTCAGCAACACTAACCTCACCAGCTTGTAAAACACGGTCTAATACAAGTGACTGAGAATGCTCACATTCCACTGGTACCAAGGTTAACCGCTTATTCACTGAACCAAGATCATCTGACACACAAAAACTGCATTCCTTTCCAACCAAGCCAGGCACCTCAGACTTCAACTGAGCCTCAACATAAGGTTCAGAATCCTGTGAACTCACAGGTACTTCAACAACCTGAACACATTCATTGGAAACAGCTGCCTCTTCTGGGCTGTCATCACTTGTCCCAGTTTCAAATTCAAGGTCATCCTGAACCACCCAGCTATTCTCTGGCAAACTCTCATCTGGAGTAAACTCAACCTCGTGGGTTAAAACTTCTTTGTCTGCTTTCTTATCAGACCCCTGCAGGATAGGGGCATCCTCTGCATCTGGGCATGCCCTTACCTCATCAGGAACACCACTTTTAAATTCATCACACAATAAAAGCCCTTCCGAGCTGCAAAAATCATCAGGGTCTGACACTAAACCTCTTTGCTGCAACCTCTCCCTTTTAAACTGTCTCTGTCTTTCTGCCACGTGATCTTCACGTTGCCATTTCTCCCTTTTGAGCTGTCTGTCTTTCTGCCTTTTCTCTCTGTTTTGCTGCCTCTCTAGCCTCTCTCTTGAACTGCTTTAATTTCAATTCATGCTCCCTCTTTAATTTTTCCAACAGAAGCTGAAGCTCATCCTCAGCAGATTCACCTTCCACGAACAACACTAACGCCTCCTCAGTAAATTGCTTCATCAAAATATAATATTCAACTATTTTTCTTTGAACTTCTACCTTAGTCATACCCTTCTTTACCTCAATCCTCAATTCTTTAGCAATGTCCCGCATATCATCCTTTATAGTTAACTTCAAAGTCACCTGGTCTGGTGATTTCAGAAAGTCCCCAACATCCATTTCTGCTGTTTTTCCACACAACCAAATCAAAAGGGAATTTTCCCCAATCAATTCAAACCAGCCTCCCGACCAATTTGTTCATATCCCGGACGAGCCCCCAATTTATGTCACGAACCCTGTGACAGGAATAAAGAACCAGCAGAGATGGAAAACACTTTGGAGTACAGTATTGCTATAAACTAATAATACTTATTAGTAACTATGCAATACAGTAATATAAATGTAGATAAATCAAACAGGCTAGCAATGATTTTATATATCAGTAAGTGTGGAATATATATATGTATGAAAAACCAAACTTCTTTAAGTCTAGGGGTGAAAAGATACAGTCTTACGATGATGAGTAAAGTTCAGTTCATGGTATTGGGTTGAGTAGTGATGGAGAGAGGGGGAAAGATTTGAGTCTTCAGGTGAGCTTACCCCGACGATCTTCTCGTTGTCCTTCAAAATCCTTTCAAAGTCACCGACAAAGGGGACCAGTTTTCTGTGGTGGAGCCATCCCCCAGGCGAGGGTGGACACATGGACAACTCTCCACCAGTCAACCCTTTTCCTCTTTCCACTGTTAGAGCGATGGATCCATCTGCCTGATCGATCCTCCAAAACCCACTTTTCCTGCAGGCACAACAATGCTCATTCAGTATCCAGATCATGTGTCTGAGGCCTGTATTATCTGACCTCCTATTTCATCTTCCTATGCTGAGCATCAACTGTCATCCAAATAATCCCTCCTTCCTCTCTCTGTGAAGAAATGCAAGCAGGCAAAAAGTCCTTGAAAACATATCAACAGACACTGAAGTACAAGGAACAGGACTTGACTAGAGTAGGGACGTGACAGGATTCAGGCAAGGAGCAGGGACAAGAACGCAGACTTGGGCTAGGGAAAGCGGGACCAGGACTAGGAACCATGGACTAGGAGAAAAGGCTTGGACTCCAAGCCTGAGACTAGACAAGGACCCAGAACCTGGGCCTTGCCTCGGGCTCGGAACCAGGCAGGAACATGACATGGCTTCGGGACAGGACGTGGCTGGGGTCTAGAGGCCTGAGTTTAGAGACAGGCTAGGGTCTTAGCTCTTGTGGCTTGAGGCTGGAGGCTGGGGTCTTGGGTCTTGAGCGTGGCTTGAAATCCTCGAGGCTTGAGGTCTTGTAGCTTGGCTGTGGGATCCTCGAGGCTGGGGTTCTTGAGTCTTGAGCTTGGCTGCAGGATCCTTGAGGCTGGGGTTCTTGGAGCTCAGAGACAGACTGGGAACCAAACATCAACATAGAGCCGGGGCTTATCCTTCGACAAGCCAGGACTCATCTTTAACACGGCACTAACTTGAGACAGGACAGAACATAGACATAGAGCCAGGATTTATCCTACAACAAGCCAGGACTCAACTTCATCTCCACACTAAGGTGGGACAGGTCTCTCCTTCAGGTAACGGCAGAACGGCCAGACTTACCCAACAGAGGCAAGGACAAGACTAGACAGGTCCCCCCACAGGGCAACAGCAAAACGGCCTAGCTTACCCCACAGAGGCAAGGACAAGAAGAGACAAACACCAAAGAACAACAGACAGTTCCATCTCTACTCCAGGGAAGCTCCAAGTCTCAGTTCAGCCAGCATCCTCAGCTGGCTACAGAAACAGCTGCATCCCTACTTAGTTCAGAGTGGCTGGCAGCCACGCTGGCCAAGGAAACAGCTGAATCCATACCACAAAGACTACTCCAACAAGTGGCAACAAGGCTCCATGAAGCAGTGGTCCTCCAATCAGGCCTAGAGATCACAAATGGTTTCATCAGCAGGTTGCTCCAAGGGGAACTGACAAGATAAATCAGCCACCCACACTCAATCCCAAGGCTACTTATATTGCAAGCCCAAAGATGGGCATCAGGTGCCAATGATTAACTCAAACAAGGGACAGCTGGAAGACCTGGAGTCCTGAGTCCACGGACCGCACCGTGAACCGGAATGTGAACTTCACGGACCGGACCATGACACTATTGATGTTAAATAACTCTCTCTCTCTCTTTTCAAAAGCACAGTTAATAGGGGTACTTCAGGATCCCCTCACAGTCAGAAGTCAAACAGCTGGTGGAAGCCTCTTCATAATTTCTTCATCCACATCAAGTATTGTTATTATTGATATTAATGGTAATTTTCCATTAAAATTCATTATAAATTATAATTACAAAAATTGTAATTTTTACAGTTTCCTGAATTAGAACCATTTATCGTTGAGCCAACGTTACCCTCTGTGCCGGACATATTGATCAAAGATGTAATCAATTTTCTAAGGAAATGTAAATATATGACCACAATGAAAATAGATGATTGAATATCGAGCTTATAATACTTTATACTTTATTGTCACCAAACAATTGATACTAGAACGTACAATCATCACAGCAATATTTGATTCTGCGCTTTCCGCTCGCTGGATTACAAATCAATAGTAAATATTAAAAATTTAAATTTTAAGTCATAAGTAGAACATAGAAAAATGGAAAGTAAGGTAGTACAAAAAACCGAGAGGTAGGTCCAGATATTTGGAGGGTACGGCCCAGATCCGGGTCAGGATCCGTTCAGCAGTCTTATCACAGTTGGAAAGAAACTGTTCCCAAATCTGGCCGTACGAGTCTTCAGGCTCCTGAGCCTTCTCCCGGAGGGAAGAGGGATGATGCTTCTGAAAATAATAGTCATCTTCAGTTCTTTTTCTCTGTTTGCTCAGGTACACAAATTTTGTTCAATATGTGACAGAAGTAAAGGTTATTGTTTAAAGTGCAGTCCCAAAATGGAGTAGAAACCTCACGAAGGCCAGCTCATCAACCACGTCATTGGTTGGGCTTGGTATGTATCCAGAGCTGTCTTAAATAAGCCAGTTTTACTTCAGTCAAGAGAATTGGGAATTCAGAGATATTAAACGTCTCTGTTTTAAAACAGGATCCTGCCTGAATGTGTTTATTATGCAAATTAATCATGCTAATTACACTCATATAAATTATGTTCATAACAAAAAAGTTTTTTTTTCTTCCGGCATTTTAATTTGCATTTATGGAATGCTGTCATTGCAATCAACAAATAATGTAGCAGTTGGTGCTGGAGTCTCAAAGTTTCAGTGATCAGGGTTGCTCCGGACCTCCGGTCTGTCAATGTAGAAGTTGCTTGTTGTCACTGTGGATTCATTTCTTTGGGAAATGAATAATATCTAAATAGATATACATATGTATTTTCTATGTTGATATTCTCTTCAGACTTGTAAATTGGAATTAAGAGTTTGTGATGACACCAACAAGGATGATTCCAGTATAACCACGCAGAAATTTCAGCAGCTTCCATGCACTTTAAGTGAGGCATTTGGAAACAGCACCACATGTATGAAAGAAGCAAGATACATTTCTGCAGCCTTTATAATGTTGGCGCATTAATGGAGAACAGGACATCTTTCATATTTCCCTTCATAAATATGTTTCTCACTCTACGGTTCTGACCTGCTTGCTGTGTCAAATATTGCCTCTTATTTCACTAAAAAAGATTCACTTGTCGTGATTACATTGCAGTTTATAAGACTTTGTTGTCCAAATATCACTGGTATTCATTCTCACCTGAAGTGGCATATGACCATCAGATATTCAGATTCATTTACTTAACACATGTACATTGAAAAATCCAGTCAAATGCAATGTTTGTGACAATAGCCAACATAACATAAGGATGTTCTGCAGTGTTGCCATGCATTCCAGTGCCAACATAATAAGTCCTCAATGTTCAGATATAGGAGTAGAACTCGGCTATTTAACAATCTGAGTCTTCTCCACCAATCAATTATGGCTGATGTCTCTTACTTCCTCATTCCCACTCTCTCACCTTATTTTCATAATCATTACCTATTAATCTCATCCTTAAATACACCTAATGACTTAGCCTCCGCAGCCCTCCGTGACAATGAATTTGGCTGATGAAATTGCTCTTCATCTCAGTTTTAAAAGGATGTCCCTTAGTCTGAGGATGTGCTCACTAAAGCACTGACCACATGGATCAGAGGCTGAAGAGCCAAGTTCATTAACGGAAAGTGCTATGTAAATGCAAGTCATTCTTTGCTTACACCTCAACTAGTACTTTTATAGCTAATCGCAGCAATGCCCTCAATTTTAAAACTCTTGTTATATCTGATCATCTGAGCTTGTGAAAGCTTTTGTCTTTTGCATGTATATCTTCACAAGTTTTGTAACCAATCAATTTATTTCATTGTCTGTATATTCATCGCTATTGCTGACATCAAAGAGTTGATTTTTAGTAAATATACAGCAAATCCCTTGGAAAGAAACTTGAGCTGAATAATGTGCATTGCTTTGCTGAGTTTTAGGTGAGTTTATATCAAAGCATCAAGAACATCACAGGATCATGCAACTATTACTGTAAAGAAGGAGGCCTTTTGGCCCACTGAGCCTTTTACAGTTCTGTATAACCAAATGGGCACATATCCTGGTTTGAAAATATAGGCTCCTTACTCATGAGCAATAAGCTCATCAGAACTAAGTTGATATCTTTTCTTTCTTATTCTGCATTATTCTGGTCTACTCATTATTTCCAGCATTTTCCCTATAATCTTACTAACAATGCTTAACTGGCTAATGCTTAACATTGCAGTTTCTGAGACTTTGGTGCCCAAATGTCACTGGCATTGATTCTCATACTAAAGCCACTGGCAATGCAAATGACTGGATGAAGCCATGGGAAGGGGTATGACATTGCAATTCAGTTTTTGCTCGTATCGCCTTTAAAAACATCTCTAAAGTCATTGGCAACAATGCACAAAACATTAAAACATTTGTATTAGCTGATCTTCTGAGGTTCTGAGATTGTCTCTTCATGCTTTAGAATCAGTTATTATTTGTCTATTTGTATAATTTGCTCACTTGCTAACATCAAGGAGTTAATTATTGACTTACTGTGCAACATATCCTAGAAAAGATGTTAGAGATTGCTTGGCATTTTTGTGGTGTGAATATTTCTTGTCACTTACCAGTCCAGAATTGAATGTTGCTTTGGTCCTGCTGTGTCTATCAGTCGAAGGTGGAGAGTTGCAAGTGGAATTTAACATGAGGCAATCATAGAGTCATGGAGTCATAAAGTGCTACAGCACAGAAAGAGGCCTTTAGCCCATCTTCTCCGTACTGAACTATTATTCTGCCGAGTTCCAACAACCCACATCTACTCCATTACCCTCCCTACCCCACCCACCCACTTACCTATCCATTTTTTTCTGAAATGTTGAAATTGAACCCACATCCACCACTTCCACTGGCAACTCATTCCATAATCTCACCACACTCTGCGAAGAAGATCCCCCATAATGTTTCCTATAAATATTTTACCTTTTACCCTTAACCCATGATGCATAGTTCTAGTCTCACCTGACTTCGGTGGAAAATACCTACTAGCATTTAGCCTATTTATACCGCTCGTAGTCTTGTATACCAGTATCAAATCTCAGCTTATTCTCTTTTGCTCCAAGGAATTAAGTCCTAACCCATTCAAACTTTTCCTGTACCTCAGGTCCTGAATTCTCTGCAAAGTCTTTGTAAATTTTCACTGCACTGCTTCAACCTTATTAAATAGCTTTCCTGGAGTCAGGTGACTAGAACATGTGCTAAATAAAGTCTAGTCTTACAACTCTCCAATGAAACCACGTTAAGTACTCACAAACTATAAAATCTTTAACCAACAGATCTGCTAAAGTCTCAAAAGGATGGGTTAGCATTATAAATTCTTATCTAATATATGAAGCATCTACAAATTTGCCTGCTGTACATGAAAGGAGCTTCCTGACAAAAAGAAGCCAATCTTTCAATAATGATGCAGGTCTTCAGAAAGAAACTAGGCTTAAATGTTGTAACAGTACCTAGACCCTTTCTCCAGACCTGACACGGAAGTTTTATCAAAGCTAAAAAGACACAGCAGAACAAAAGGATTTTATTTCTGTACCCTCTGATACTCAGCTTTCCTACCAATTAGAATTATTTTTCTCTTTGTTCACTTTGCCGAGATCCTTTATCTAAATCTAGGATGATCAAAGAGAAACGTAAGGAGAACATAGACCCCAATAGAAACATTGCTAGATATCAACTCTCAGTATGATATATTGACTGGCAGACTTTGCTCTGTTCAAAAGTAACATATCCTTCCTCTAAGTCACATTGCTACCACTTTTAGGACATGGTAAGATTATAAACCTTTCAATAAAATCATATGTAACCTGAAGGTTAATAAGACAAAGTAAAGTTACACACTTTAACAATACAAATCATCATCATCATCATTATGTGTCATGACATACGCAATCATGGTTTAAACTAATTTGGAAAGGGAATGGGAACTGGAGTGACTGTGCTGAGGATGGGGTAAGACATAAGATACTGTATAGGAGCTGAATTAGACCACTTGGCCCATCAAGTCTACTCTACCATTTTATCATGGCTGATCCAATCTTCATCTCAGCCCCTCTCTCCTGCCTTCTCCCATACCCTTCATGCACTGACCAATCAAGAATCTATCAACCTCTGCCTTAAATATACGTAAAGACTTAGCCTCCACAAATTCACCATTCTCTGGCTAAAGAAATGTCTTCCCATCTCCATTCTAAAAGGATGCCACACCATTCTAAGGCTGTGTACTCTGGTCTTAGACTCTCCAACCATAGGAAACATCCTGTCCATGTCCACTTTATCGAGACCTTTCAACATTTGAAAGATCTGCTTCTCAGGTGAGACTTGTGACCGTGAAAACCATCTCAGGTTTTGGGGCCTCCTCCATGGTGGTTGTAGGAGTTGACTCCGAGACTGCGAGAATTGTTTCTGATATTGGTAACCAGGTTTCTTTTTCTTCTTCCTTTCTCTTCTTCTAGTTTGTGCATCTTGCTCTTGGAAAGGTGTATTTAATTCACTGGAGTATTTTCTTATTAATCCTTCTATTGTTCTCTTCACGATATGATCTCCTCTTAGTTGTACAACATCATCTGATGAATCCTCAATTTTTGTATCTCCACTGACTCCTTTATTTGGCCTTCCAGTCATCTAGCTGGGCTTTGGCATCTACATCCACTTTTACAAGCAGCTTTTCATCTCCCACTTGAAGTTCGTGCAATAACCTTAATGCACGCAGTGTGGATTCTGGTTCTTTATATTCACCAAAGCCCAATGCGTCCAACTTTCCTGAAGGTCCTTGAACTCTTGTCCTGCTTAAAACTAAGCCACATTTCACAAGTAGCTGCCAAATCAGAAGCTTTCTCTGATATGTTCCCTACAAAAACTGTTGCAGTTGGACCACTGCTTTCATCACTTCCATGCTTCCTCCTTGGTCCAATATGCTTTCTGATCAGAGGCACAGACACTCGTTTGGCAATAGTTCATGGTGTACAGCAAGTAGGCAGTTGGCTAGCGGTGCTGAACTGGACTAAACTGAACTCTCCTGGACTCCTGGTTTGATGTTGATATTCGCTTACTTTTTCCATTTGCACAATTGGTTCTTTTTTTGGACGTTTGTGTGTTTGATGTTTTCTTTGAATGGGTTCCATTGTGTTT